>NC_077230.1:367738106-368038106 GCF_027887165.1 Monodelphis domestica | reverse complement strand
GAGGCAGGTGGCACGAGGAAAAACCACCTAGCAGAGCTGTTGGGGGGATGCTGTGAAAGTTGGTACATTGCTCCTCACTGGTATTCTTCACATGGAGGGTGGATGACTAGAGGGGCAGCCAGGTGGCTCAGTGGATAAGGAGTCAGATCTGCAGTTGGGAGACCTTGGGTTCAAATGTGGTTGGTCTCACATACTTCCTGACTGTGTGACCCTGGATAAGTCATTTAACTCTAATTGCCACTCTTCATCTTTGGAACTGATACTTAGTCTCTATTCTAAGACAGAAGGTAGCATTTTTTAAAAAGTAGCGGTAGAGGAGATTCTGGCTTAGGAAGCTATGAGACTAGATGCCTTCTGAGCTTCCCTTCTAGTTCTAAGATTCTGGGATTCTTAAATGATCTGCATTCAAAGAAGGTCAGAGTGGGCAGCTTATTTACAGATGAAGAGACCGAGGCCCAGGAATAGACAAACACTTGTTCTGAAAGCCAGGGCTGACATCTGAACCTTACATTGAAGGGCTACCGTGTCCTGTTTGGGAGGGGACAAGATAAATTATCCTTATGGAATTCTGGGAATTCTCTCGATGCCCTCCACCATGTTTGATGAAGGGACCTATTCAGCTAGGGATTACCTGATCCTTCAAGGACAGAGGCTGGACTCAGTGTCAGAAAGACTCAGGTTTGATTCCCACCTCTGACACTCACTAGCTGGGGGACCCTAGATGAGGAAGTGAACCTCTCTGCCTCTGGCAGCAATATGGTTTGTGTGGAGTGAGTTCCCACAAGAGCCTATGTGGGAAGCATTAATATCCACCAGACAGACTAAAAGTTGGGGGCTGTAGGACAGACCAGTGAACTTGGTCCAAAGAACTCCAGTGGACAAATCTCAATATTGGTGTTAGAATGGTTTGCCCAGGAATGTGCTGTTTGTTGATTTTGGAGGCAATGCAGAAGTATATAGGTACACACAGGAGCACAGATCCAGAGTCGGAAAGGTCATCCCAATCCGCCCCCATTTCACAGATGAGTAAATTAAGGCCCAAGATCGCCCAGGTGGTATGACTCAGAAGTGAGACTTGAATCCAAGACCTTGGGATCTACACTTTCCACTGTCACGGAAAGGCTTCCATAATACCTACTGTAGCCTGGACAACACCCTGAGCCAAGCCCCCTGGAGAATTTTAAAAAGCCAGAATAGTTTCAGAAATGAAAAATCCCTTAGTCTGGGACTGGATTAATTTCGTTCATCCTTCTCCAGTGGGCTATTTTTGCACTTGGATATTTCTTTACTCTAAAAGTCTAGCACTTTGGTCTAGTTAAAGAACATGGGCAAAAAGGGATGAAGGAAATAGAGGTCAGTTTTGGACGTAAAAGACGGCCAAAGTTTTTTATTTAGAGCTGGAAAGGTTGAATAACCTCGTCTTCTAGGGTGACAAAGCCCAAGATCCCATGGATAGGAAGTAGGGAAGTTAGGATCTGAACCCAACCCACTAATTCACAACTCAGCCCTCTTTCCACCATGCCACGCCGGCCCCACAGACACCAGGGTCAGTCCTAAGGAAGGAAGGGGATGTCCAGAGAGAGTCTAAACCCCGGGGGACAATGCTAGCAAACAGACAGTTCCTAGGACGTGGGACAGAAAAGTTGAGTTCTCAAGAGACCCAAGTGTACACAAATAGATGGAGGCACATATTCAGAGGAAGATGCTATGGAAAGGGATTGTGTGGACCTTAAAGTCGAGAGAGCTCTGAGCTTCAAAAATCGCTAGCTATGCATCCATGGACACTACCACTACTCCTACTCCTACTCCTACTACGCCTACAACCATGACTAACGCTGCTACTGCTATTATTGATACTATTACTATTATATGTACTTAATAGCATTTATATAGTGCTTTAAGATTTGCAAACTGCTTTATGAATCTCGTCTCCTTTTATACTCACAACAACCCTGGGAAGTGCTATTATTATCCCCATTGTCCAGATGAGGAAAATGAGACAGGCAGAGGTTAAGTGACTTGCTCAGGGTCACACATCAAGCGAATGCCGGAGGTCATATTTGAACTCAGGTCTTCCTGATGCCAGGTATAATGTTCTTTCTCCTTCACCCCCCAGCTACCAAGCTAGACAAGTCATTTCATTTCTCTGGGCCTTGATTTTCTCCTCCATAAAATGGGGGTGAGAATGCACGCAGTACTGAAGAATCATAGATGTAGAGATGACAAGGACTTCTGAGGTCATCTAATCGAGCCCCCTCACTTAACAGATGAGGAAACGGAGGCCCAGAGAGTTAAGTAACTTGCCCAAAGTCACATGGGCAATAAGGTGGCAGAGCTGGGATTCAGACTCTGGTTCTCTGACTCCAAAGCTTCTCTCCCACTGCACCACACCGCCGGGAGCTCCTGCGAGGACCAGAAGATGTGTGTAAAGCAGTTGGCAAACTCGGATGTACGATATAGATGACTCTGAGTGCTATAATGACGGTCAATAATGAGGCAATTCAGGACGGAGGGGTTGGACACCAAGATCTCTGCACGCTGAGAGCCTCGCGCAGGGTTAGCAAGAACGGGGGGCAGGGGGGGGCTGGGGATCCCCGATAAGGGAGGCCCATGAGGTCAGTATTGCAGGCGCTGTCACCCCCTTTGATGAGGAGAGAGGCTCCAGATCCCCCGTCCTTCCCATCACACCAAAGGCCCCCAGGAAGCTCCAAGGAGAAGCTGGAGCCCAGCACTGAGGACTGAAGTCTTTCGTGCTGGACCAGTGTTCCTGGCAGAACCGTGGCTCTGGCCCAGGACTCCTGGTTCCCAATAGAGTCCAGACCTTTTTCTACTACCCACATGCAGCTTCTGAATCTGAAAGCGACAGTCTTAGAGAGAGACTGGGGCAGATGGGGAGAGCAAAGGGCTGCCCCCTTCACAGAAGCCAGAAGGACCGAAGGCTGGCTGGGCTCTGCTCGGGCTGAGGGCAGCTGCGCCTGGCCGGAGCCAGCAGCCACTGTCCCCGGCCTGCTTTGGGCTCTCACAGGGCCAGGGTAGAGACAGAGGCCGGCAGGAAGAGGATGGCCCGTTGTGCTGACTTAGCTCTTTGGGCTTGCCTTCCCTGGGGGAGCCTAGCAAGAGCTGAAACCAGAGACTGAAAAATGGGCTGTGTTTGTAGCCATTGCCCTTCCCCACCATGTCTCAAACCCAGCATCCCTCAGATCGGAGGTAGTTATGGATGGATGGAGAGGGAAGAATCTCGCCTGGAGTCCAAAGCGGAAAGGTTCACAGAGGTCATCTCATCCACTCCCCTGCTTCCTAGCTCCCTTATTCTGTCAGATTGTCCCCGGAAAAAAGCATTACCTTCCCCTTTGGCTACCCTTTCCGCAAGGGTCCACCTTGCAGGAGGTCCCTCCTGATGACTGACCTCAGTCCTTGTCACTGTGGCTTGATCACACCCAGGATCAGAGAATTTAAAGGTCGAAGGAGCCTGAGGGAGCATCTTATCCAACTCCTACATTTATCAGATGAGGAAACTGAGGCTGAGAAGGGAGAAGGGACTTGCCCAAGGTCATCTAGACATGATACAGAGAGCTAGGGTTTAAACTCAGGCCTTCTTGTATTCCAAATGCAGCACTCTTTCCATCTCACTCCGTATTCTCCATTACCTATTGCTCTTGCAGCCCCTCTGCCCTCCCCTAAAACTAGCTGGGCATTCACCCACTCCCAGTTCTACCTGACATCCTTGGGCCTAGCAGTAAGGGAGTCTCTACCCTTCAGCCCAGCCATGAGGGGGCAGGAAAAGGTCAGACCTGGAGCCAGAATGTCCCTTGCATGCTATGGCCAGTTTTCCCTTAAGTAGCTGAGGTTTTTTCCTCTTTCCCTCCTGGAGTTGCCACCCACGGATTTCCAGCCCAATTAATACAATGCCTAGGGCCAGTTTTCCTCCTCACCCAGGGCCCTGTGCCAGCCCCCCAGGGGAGGGGAGGCAGCCCAGGGGCCCCCTCCATAGGATGAAGAGGTAGGGCAAATAGGACTCAGAGGGGCTGCCCCCACAAGAGGAAAAGAGCGATATGGACGAGGGTGTTCCTCATCCCCTGGATGACTCCTTCTCTTCATTAAGCTGGGGATCTGGACTCTTGGGTCCCATTCTTGTGTTCTGTCTCTGTCTCCCTCTAATCTTTGGTCAGAAAAATGTAAAGGGAGAGAGGAAAGCTCTGGAGTTCACATATATACACATACAGAGCACCCTCTACCTGTCCCCCCCCAGAAACTTCCATCCCTATTGGGGGTGGGGGGAAGCCACTTCCCCCACTGCCAAGGTTGGGAAAGCCTGAAGTGATGTGGAAAGTGATCCCCAGATCCAAGCCCCATTTGGGCTGCCCAGGCTCCTGGGGAGCTGAGTCACAGCCATGCTACAGGAAGAGGAAACCCAAACCCCAGAAGATAAGCCCCCTCCTTCTCCTGACCCCCACAAGCACCTGCAGACCCCACACCCACCCACAGAGGCACGAATTGAGGGTCTCCTCCAGAATGAGCCACAAGCGTAGTTCACTCTTTGATAGGTCCCAACATTTCTTTTTACTTCCCAGCCCTGCATCCACCTCCGTCTTCCAAGTGGACCCCTGACACCCTTCTCATCTGTTTTAGACAACCAGAGGTATTTTCCATCATAGACGGGTGCAAATACATACAGCCATGACAGAATCCCAGAGCTGGAGGGGCCACTTGGGTCTTCTAGCCTGATGTGTTCCTGACAAAAATCCCCTAAAACCCAACCCCAGTCTCTGAGGAAGAGAACTCTTTTGGGGACGGGGAACTCACTACCCCTGGTGCCAGCCCATTCTACTATTGGGCAGTCCTCATGGTTACGAAGTTTCCCCTGACATGGAGCCCAAAGCGTTCTCTTTGCAACACACAGAGACGTTCTCTTTAGACTCTAGAGAAATGGGAGCCGATGCAAAGCTCCCAGGGCTCCCAGCAGAGCTAACACCCGTCTGAGGGACATGAAGAGCCAGAAGTCTTGCCTGCCCCCCCCCCCACCTCCTGCTGGAGGGGACTGTGCTGAGCTAGCTTTTTCCCTCCTTTCCCACCCCACCCCGCCCCCCTCTCAACATTTCCTAATGAGTCAGGCTCCGGCTCCCTCCCCCTCCCCAGGGATGCAGCCATGTCGGGGATCTTGTAGGAAGCAGGAGTTGGTAAGGGAGCTCTGTGATCAGAGGGGGTAGCGTGGGAGGAGGCCAGCCTCCCCACCTACCTCTCTGGGCCTGGACCTACAGGCATGGGACTCCCCCCAGATCCGAGCTAGAAAAGGCCCTTTGTCTAGGCTCCTGAGCCCTTGTGGCCCCTGGGTGCTACTTCCATCATCAGATCTCCAGCTGGGGGAGCCCAGGGCTGCCCAATTAGCTCACCAGCATCTATCCCAAGTGACGACCTTTGAAAAGAGGAATCTGGCCACCCGCCCAGGGGGAGACGGGGTGAGGCCGACTCTCAGAGAGCCTTCTGGACAGGAACACTCAGAGAGGAGCATCCATTAACACCCCAAATTGGGCGCGGGAAGTAAGGGATGCCCTGCTCGGCCAAGGGCAGTCGGACTTCCGACCCAAAATTAGTTTCTAAAGGAGGAACAGCTGGTCACTTTGCAACACTGTTGTCCACGTTGCAACATCATTGCAAATCCTGGCCCTGCTCATTTTCCAGGGTCAAGGTCTTGGGCACCAGTAATGGGTGTCCATGATTTGTAGTTGTTGGAGCGACCAGTCCAGAGCTCAGGAAGAGTGCTGGCCCCGAGTTCAAATGTAGCCTCTGTCTATTTACTAGCTGTGTGGCCCTGGCCAAGTCACCTAACTCCCCGGGCTTCCTTTCCCTCAGCTTAGGCTAAATGGGGCTTATACTAAAGGGAGAGATGAAATGAGATAATGCAGCAAAAGGGTTTCACAGAGAGCCAAGTAAGCAGAACTAGGAGAACAATCCACACTGTGACTACAACAGTGTACAGGGAAAGAACCACCACAAAACAACTAGAACTAAAGAGAAAAAGCAAGCCTGACCCCAAGGAGAAGCCATGGGGAGACCCATAGCCCCTTTCCTATGCAGAGCTGGGTGGTGAGTCCACAGGAGTGGACCACTGCTGATACCACGAGGTGTTTCCAACATGTTAGTAGTTCGGTTTTTTCTTTTCTTCTTCTTTTTTTTAACCTTAAGGGACTTGTTCAGGGTTACATAGCTAAGAAGTGTCTGAGGTCAGCAGATTTGAACCCAGGTCCTCCCATCTCTAAGTGTAGCTCTCTATCCATTGAGTCGCCTAGCTGCCCATTAGCCACGTGTCTATTTTTTATTTTTTAAGATTGTTTTTTTATCCAAAGATATTTTATTTTCCAATTACATGGAATAACAATTTTCAATGTTTTCTGAAATGATGAAATCCAAAATGTCTCCCTTCCTTCCCCTCTTCAGAGATGGAAAGCAATTTGATCTGAGTTACACATGTATTATCATGCAAAATACACTTCCATATTAGTCACTGTTGTAAGAGAATACTCATAAAACCAAACCTCCAAAATAAAACCATAAATAAACTAATAGGGAAAATAGTCTGCTTTGATCTGCATCAGGCTGGGCAGTTCTTGCTCTGGAGGTGGAGAGCCTTCTTTGTCCTAAGTCCTTCAGAACTGTCCGGGATCACTGTGGTGCAGAGAGTAGCTAAGCCTTTCCCAGTTGATCATTTACAATATTGCTGTTACTATATAAAATGTTCTCCTGGTTCTGCTTATTTCACTCTGTATCAGTTCCTACAGATCTTTCCAGCTTTTTCTGAAATCATCTTATCATCTGTTACAGCACAATAGTATTCCACCACCAACATATACCACAATGTCCCTAACTGACAGCCATCCCCTCTGCAGCACTTTAAAAAAAAAGAGAGAAGAGGGCAGCTAAGTGGCTCCGTGGATTGACAGCCAGACCTTGGATGGGAGGTCCTGGGTTCAAATCTGACCTCAGACTCTTCCTAGCTGCGTGACATTGGGCAAGTCACTTAACCCCAATCGCCTATCCCTGACTGCTCTTTTGCCTTGGACCAGTACTTAATATTGATACTAAGATGGAAGGTAAAGGTCTAAAAAAAATTGATAAATATAGAGAGAAAATCTTGGTGATATAAAAGCAAGATATCAATTAGTTTTATAGCATTTTGCATACATTAAAATGCTACATTAGTGTTCGCTTTTATGATAACCACTGACACCGAATTCCTACAGATCTAGGAGAAACCTTTGAGGGCATCTAGGTCAATTCATTCCCTTTAAGATAGATAAACTGAGGCCCAGCCAGGGGAAGGGGCCTGATCTGGCATAAGTAGTGAGCAAGCTGAAGATAAATGGGCTAGGTGATAGGAGAGTAAAAATGGATGAACCAAGGAATTGATTTCCACTTGGAAGGCCTTGAATACTCCATGGATCTGTCCTTGGTGCTGGGCTTTTCAACATTTTTTATCAATGGCTTGAAGACGTAGATGGCCTCCTTATCTACTGATGGTGACAAGGAGCTGGCAAGGATAGCTAATGTATAGGACAGCAGGAATGGAATCCTAAACAAGCTGGAACAATGGGCAGAATCTAAGAAGATCAATTTAATGCAGGCGGGTGTAAATCCATGGAAGCATCAAATCTCAAGTCTGAAAGTTTCCCCATACTCGGGTTCAGAAGATCGAACAGACAAGTGCATGAGAGAGTGTTCACGTGAAGACCTGGGGGTCCAAGGCTGCCAAGAAGTTGATGGGACCTTAGACTGCACGTTTAGGAGCACTGGGCTTAGTCCTGGGGACCATGCTCAGGGAAGGGCATTGATGAACTAGGGCAGTCCTGTGGGGGGCAACCAAGTTAGAGAGGAACTTGGAAACCAAACCATATGAGGAATCATCAAAGGAGATGGGGGAAGGCATCAGAAGAAGAGAAGACTTGGGAAAGCTGCCTTCACATATTGGAAGGGCTGTAAGGAGAAAGAGAAATCGGGCTCGTTCTGCTTGGACTGAGAAGGCAGAACCAGAGGCAGTTGTGGTGTGGAGGAGGAGAAAAGTCCTGGGAAGGAGAAATTCCCTCTCAGAGCTGTCCAAAGATATTGTGAGAGGTAAGCGCTGGAGGTCTTCTAGCAGAGGTCTCTTGATCACTCCTCAGGGACATCAAAAAGAGGACCCTGGTCACTTATCCAGATGTCCTCTGAATTGGCCATCCATCCATCCATCCATCCATCCATCCCACAGAGGACAGGACTTGAGACCACAATGACTCTGTGAGGTAGGCAGGGCAGGTATTATTACATCCCCCTTCCTCCCATTTCAAAGATGAGGAAACAGGCCCACACAGAGGAATTGACATGCCCAAGGTCACACAGCAAACCAATGGCAGGACTGGTGCGAAAGGCCCCAGCCTCTTTTTGCTCTATCATAGTATCTTCTACCAGCTCACAAGGATGTCAGCCCAGGTTCAGATTACATTACGATGAAGGGGAGCAGACTGGGAGGGGTGTATGAGAGGGTGGTTGAGTGGTCTGTGCCTAACTGGGAGATCTGAGGCAAGGTCTAAGGAAGCTCTTATTCTACTCCAAGAGGGAGGGCTGGAAGGGAAGCTGCCAGGTCTTCTCCAAGCAATCTGGGAAGAGTCCTGCAAGAGATGTCCCCTTCCTCGCCCCCAAGAGGTGATTGGACTGATGAGATAAAAGTGGCCTGCCTAGATGAGCGTGGCTTAGACGTGAGGGGTGGCTAGCGTAAGGCAAGATGGAAGAGGAGCATAAATAAGACAAGAAGGATTGAGGTGGGGGGCTGGAGAGGAAGAACTCTCTACTATTTTCTCTGGAATGGCCTGTACTCTCAGGAGAGAGCAGGGCTTGGCCCAAGGCTTCCTCCCATTCTAGGTTCTAGATAAATGCTGCATCCCCAGCCTCAGCGGCCCAGCTCCCAAGGGGAGTCTTAAATACATCACCCGCTCAATGCACAAGAGAGCAGGGCAAGAATAATCAAGTCTGGGAGTACTCAACAGCGAGCCAGCCTGAGGAAGTGGCTGACTTCCACAGCAGCAAAGAGGGATGGGAATTAGACACTCAGAAGCAGCACAGCATTGTTTAAAAAAAAAAAACGTTTTTAAGAAAGGGCAGCTACAGAGTCAGGCCCAGAGATGGGAGGTCCTGGGTTCAAACGTGGCCTCAGATACTTCCTAGCTGTGTGACCCTGGACAAGTCACTTAAACCCCATTGCCTAGCCTTTACCACTCTTCTGCCTTGGAACCAATACACAGTATTGATTCTAAGGTGAAAGATAAGGGTTTTTAAAAAGTGGGGGCAATAGTTGGAGAGTCAGAAGACCCGAGTTCAAATCCCAGCTGCTACTTAATGCCTGAATGACAGGATCTCTAAACCTATCCAGGTCTCATTTTTCTCATCCATAAAATGAACTTCTGTTGAGGATCACTAAGGTCCCTTCTGGGTCTAAATCTTAGGAATTAAGACCTTCACCGTTTGTGGCAGTGACCCACAAGGACATCTGGCCTTAGAAGCTTTGAAGTATTTCACTTTATGCAGAGGAGAATGAAAGGGACAATAGGTCCTAGAGAAACTGATGTGCACTAGTCTCCATCACTTACTTGGTCCGCAGAGTTCTTTCTGGCCCTGGCTTTAGGAAAGTTCTACCAAATCTCCCCAAAGCATGGACCTTGGAAGTCACGGAAATGACCCAAGACAGCCCAGCTTCATTTTGGAGGAGGATAGAGGCAGGAGAGGGGGATGAGGGCCAAGTTAAGGTGCCAGGAGGGACTTAGAGGAGGCTGAAACTACTGGGAACAGAATCAAGGGCTGTGGGGACCCACTACTTCCCCGAGGACGTGGGTTAAAATGGGGGCTAAAGAACTGAGGTTAGATTCCAAGATCATTCACATGGCAAGGAGGTAGAAAGGGTAGAGTCGGGGGAGAATACAATTTCCTTGTCCTCAGCTGCCAGGAAGTCCAGAGCTAGCTACGTCTCTGACTGCCAAGGAACCTGCTGAAGGCAGACACAAATGTACCTCACAGACCCACAACGGCAGCCCTGTGGCTTCTCCAAAGAGAAGCCGCCAGCCACCAGCCGCCAGGGTATCCCAGGGAACAAGTCCAGCCCCAGGGCCCGGGACCTCTCTACTCCCTTTGCATGAGGGTGTTTGATTCTGAGGGCTGGTTGGCAATTTAAGGCTGGGGATTGGGACCATTAAACCCAGAGTCTTTGAAAATGGGTGCGTGTCTATGATTTGTAGCTTATGTGAACCTGAGTGTGCAACGAGGTGGGAGGTGCTTTTGGCCATTCATATGTTGGTATTTATGGGCTTCTGTGATTATACAAAAGTGTTCATGATCACCAAATATAGGCTAAGGAAAGGCAGAGAGAGGAGGCTGGAGTGGGGCGGGGGAGGGAAAATAGGGAACAACAGAAGTCGTGTCCTTGGCATCAATTGGAAGCCACTGGGAAAACCAAGGAACTTAACAGGAAGGCCCAGCTTTATGGAAAAATAGCTTCACCTTAGAATATGGGTTCTGGTCATAACACAGATTTGCTGTGTGACCTGGGGTAAGTCCTTCTCTCTGAGATCTCTGTTTCTTCCTTTACAAAATGAAGGAGGTAGAAAAGCATGATCTCAAAGACTTCTCTGTGTTCCAAGGGTCCTTATAGTCCTGAGATTCTATATTCTTAGGGGCCTCCAGCTCTGACATTTTATGTTCTAAGAACTCTCCAGCTCTGTGAAATTCTGTGTTCTAAGGTTCCCTCCCAGGTCTAACATTCCCTATTTCTAAGACCCTTCTAGCTCTGACATTTTATGTTCTAAGGACCCTCCAGAGCTCTGACATTCTGGGTTCTAAGGTTTCCTCCCAGTTCTAAGGCTCATTATTCTAAGTTCCTTCTAGCTCTGACATTCTATGTTCTAAGGTTCCCTCCCAGGTCTAACATTCCCTATTTCTAAGACCCTTCTTGCTCTGACATTTTATGTTCTAAGAATTCTCCAGCTCTGTGACATTCTGTGTTCTAAGGTTCCCTCCCAGCACTAACATTCCCTATTTCTAAGACTCTTCTAGCTCTGACATTCTATGTTCTAAGGACCTTCCAGAGCTCTGACATTCTGGGTTCTAAGGTTCCCTCCCAGGTCTAACATTCCCTATTTCTAAGACCCTTCTAGCTCTGACATTCTATGTTCTAAGGACCTTCCAGAGCTCTGACATTCTGGGTTCTAAAGTTCCCTACCAGGTCTAACATTCCCTATTTCTAAGACCCTTCTTGCTCTGACATTTTATGTTCTAAGAATTCTCCAGCTCTGTGACATTCTGTGTTCTAAGGTTCCCTCCCAGCACTAACATTCCCTATTTCTAAGACCCTTCTAGCTCTGACATTTTATGTTCTAAGGACCCTCCAGAGCTCTGACATTCTGGGTTCTAAGGTTTCCTCCCAATTCTAAGGCTCACTATTCTAAGTTCCTTCTAGCTCTGACATTCTATGTTCTAAGGTTCCCTCCCAGGCCTAACATTCCCTATTTCTAAGACCCTTCTTGCTCTGACATTTTATGTTCTAAGAATTCTCCAGCTCTGTGATATTCTGTGTTCTAAGGTTCCCTCCCTATTTCTAAGACTCTTCTAGCTCTGACATTCTATGTTCTAAGGACCTTCCAGCGCTCTGACATTCTGGGTTCTAAAGTTCCCTACCAGGTCTAACATTCCCTATTTCTAAGACCCTTCTTGCTCTGACATTCTATGTTCTAAGGTTCCCTCCCAGGTCTAACATTCCCTATTTCTAAGACCCTTCTTGCTCTGACATTCTATGTTCTAAGGTTCCCTCCCAGGTCTAACATTCCCTATTTCTAAGACCCTTCTTGCTCTGACATTCTATGTTCTAAGGTTCCCTCCCAGGTCTAACATTCCCTATTTCTAAGACCCTTCTTGCTCTGACATTTTATGTTCTAAGAATTCTCCAGCTCTGTGATATTCTGTGTTCTAAGGTTCCCTCCCTATTTCTAAGACTCTTCTAGCTCTGACATTCTATGTTCTAAGGACCTTCCAGAGCTCTGACATTCTGGGTTCTAAGGTTCCCTACCAGGTCTAACATTCCCTATTTCCTTTTTTTTTTAAACCTTACCTTCTGTCTTGGAGTCAATACTGTGTATTGAGAAGAAGAGAAGAAGAGTGGTAAGGGTAAGTGGTAAGGGCTAGGCAATGGGAGTTAAATGACTTGCCCAGGGTCACACAGCTGGGAAGTATCTGAGGCCAGATTTGAACCTAGAACCTTCCATCTCTAGGCCTGGCTCTCAATCCACTGAGCTACCCAGCTGCCCCCTAACACTCCCTATTTCTAAGACCCTTCTAACTCTAATATTCTGTGTTCTATGATCTAAGATCTTGCCTTGCCTCTGATAGTCTCTGATTCTGGAAGATCCTGTCTGTCTCTTTAATAAGCCACCCTGGGTACTGGAAGTTCCCAGTAAGATCTCCAGGCCCTTTATAGGCTGCTCTGTAGGTGGCCTGGAGCTGCCTCTCTATGTTCCTGAGTCCCCATTAGATCCCCTTGCCTCCTCACTGCCCCTACTTCCTGCTGTCCTGGCTGTCAGCAAAGATGAAGATATACTCTAAGAGGGTCTCCTGGGGAGCAAGCAGGGAGGGGAAGAGGAGGAAGCAGCTTGAACCTTCACACAGAGCAAATTCTTTGTGGGAACAGGGAGTTTGCCTTGAAGCAGAGAAGCAGAGGAGGAGGGCTTAGAGCCCCATTGGCTTGGAAAAGGAATGATCCCCAGGGCTCTGCAGTGGGTGTGGTCAGTGCAGTGGGTAGGTGTGTTAGCCCCCCTGGGGCTCCTGACTACTGGTGCCCTGGAAACAGGTCCAAATGCCAACTAGTTTAGGATGGGAGCTCAGAAATCCCCCGGCCAGGACCAGAGCCCAGGGGAAGAAATGAGCTAAGGAGAATTCTCCTAGAACCTGCTGGCACTGGGAAGAAGGCACAGGACTTCAGGGGACAGCATCCCTCACTCCCACTGTGCCATGGAGGCAGTTCGGAACTTCCCAGAGCCCCCCAGAGGCTTCAGACACACTCTGGACTCTTAGGATAGCCGGACATTGCTGGGGAGGATGGAGAGAGGGAAGGAGAGTAGTAGGTAGGAATGGGGCTCGTGTCTCTGGTAGGGCTTGACGCCATTCTTTCTGACACCCTCTTGTCTTCATGCCTCAGCTCTATCCCCAACACCTAGGAAGAGGGAAAAAAAGTCGAGATCCAGGAAGGCAAGAAGCCCAGCCAGCAGAGGCCAGGAGGCCCTCCTTCCCTCCCTCCCTCTCAAGCCAGTTCCTTCTTGGGATGTTCAAAAGATCCAAGGACAGACAGACATTCAGAGAATCAGAACAAGATGATTGCAAATGGGATGGACCTGGGGCAGATGGCAGGAAGAGGTGCAAGATGCTGCAAGGGAGGCTACTAAAGGCATGTCTTTAAGACTCCTGCCCTGAGCTAGCCCGCATGAAAGGCAGGGTGATGAGCAGGGTCAGTCCAGTTTCCAGAAGAGCCCTGCAGGCCTCAGGGGATAGAGGGGATTGCCCAAGGCCAGGCACCTGTTCATCTTTCCAAGACATGCCTGGCATCTCCTGGAAGAGCGGATGTGGAGCAAAGTTATGTGATGATCTAGCCCCGGAAAGAGGTAGGGGAGGCCTTTCCGGAGATGGACTTCGGGTCAGGAAGGGCATGGTGGATGGGTCCTTCACCTGCAGTGACCTGCAGCCGTAGAGACGGCCTCAGAAGCCTTCCCACCCTCCCCAGGGAAGTCCTCTCTCAGCAGCAGAAGAACCTAGCTCCGGGCCCACAGAGCCAGGAGCCTTCGAGGCGTTCCCCCTTATTGTCTAGAGGAGAAGACTGACCGGACAAGTAGAAGGCAAAAAGCTTCTTCAAGGTCGATGGACAGCAAGGAGTAGAAGTGGGATTTGAACCGAGACCCGAGTCCAGATCTAGAGCTCTATGCAGGGTCTAACAGAACGCTCCGAAGGCCCACCCAGTGGAGCCCGCCGGCTGAGTTTGAGCACTGGTGGGCACCTGCTCTCTGATTAATGACTGCCTCCTAACAACCAAGACCAGGAATGGAAGCATCGTTTGGGGGCTGGGGAGAGACGGGAAGGGGGAATTGAGGGTGCCAAGCGGATCCCCATTAGTGGGCTCTGCCCCCAGGCCTCTCGCTCTCCCTCCCAGCCAAGGCTCTCTGCACAAACACAGCCCTGGGTCCCCAGCCCAACTGATGCTGCAGACCATCAGCCCTGCCCTCGCCCCGTCCTAGACAACCCTGACCTTACCACAGGAGCCCCCGACCCACCTACGGCCTTCTGGCTTGCTCGGATCCACAGAAGAGATGGGAGAATGGGCCCCTTCCTCCTTAGCTGCTGAGACCTGTCTCCCTCCCTGCCTCCTCATCCAGGGCGGAAGCCCCCAGGGCTCTCCACCTTCCAGCCCCTCATCCCTCTTTGCTGGACTCAGCCAGCCCCAGAGGGCCCATCTCCAAGGGTAGGCGCTCTCTCCACTCTGGGGGCTGAGCCTGGACAGCTCGCTGCGGGGGAGGGGGGAGTATTAATAGATGCACATTTTCCAGGGAGCCGGAGGCCGAGCGGGCACCTCCAGCCGCCCCAGTGCCAGGCCGAACCCTTCAACTGATACCCGCGGGGCCTCTCAGGTTCCTTCCTGGGCCCGTTCCATCCCCTCAGTCTCTGTGCTCACAAGGTTGCGAGCTGCCAAAATTCATTCTTTACCTCGAAGAAGCCGGTTTGTTGTTTTTGAAAGTTGTAGAAGCCAGAGAGGGGGGCTGAGGGAGGGGGAGGGCATAGCGTCAGTGTTTCCAAATGAGTGCCTCTCCTCTTTCTCTTTTTCCCTCTGCCCGGAGCCAGGCCTGGCCAAGGCCGGGGAACCAGAGAGGGCCAGGCCCTGGAGCCTGCCGTAAACCGTCCCACACAGGGCCTGGGCCGCAGCAAGAGGGGCACAGGGGCCCGGTGACCCCGGCCGCCCAGCCAGCCCCGGCCTGAGAGAAGGATTGGGGGTGGGGGAGGGGAGCAGGGCGAAGCGGAGAAAAAGGCAGGAGAGGCGACTGGGGCCACGATGGGGATCTCCAGAGGGTTGGAAGTTGTGGCTCAATAGCGGGGTAGGGCACAGCCTCCAGGGCAGGGTCTTACAGAAAAAGTTAGAGATGCTATAAAGGAGGGTGTGTGTGTGTAAGAGACAGAGACAGACAGAGACAGACAGAGACAGACAGACAGACAGACAGACAGAGACAGACAGACAGACAGACAGACAGACAGACAGACAGACAGACAGGGGGGGGGTGAGAAGGAAGGCTTACCCCTGGAGAGATGGACTGCGGCTGAGGTGGAAATAGGGTACAGAAAAGGGACCTGAAGATCAGGGTGGGGGGGTGTGTGTGAGATGGGAGGGGTGGGTGTCCTGTGTACAGCTCACGAGTCCGGGGCATGTAGGACTGGAGGGGAACTGGGCACAGTTGGAGATGGGGCACGAAGGGGTGGGGGTGGGGGGCACAGGTGTACTTCCTAAGAGGGAGCCGGCTGGGGGTGGAGGAGGGGATGGAGAGAGGACACGGAGACAAGGGCGTTGAGGCCAGGAGCTAGAGAAGGGGGACAAGCCCCAGGCCAGGGGCCGAACTGAGAGTCTGAAAAGGGCACAGAGCCTGAGCAGAGCCAGGAGGGAGGGCAGCAAGGGAGAACCCAGGAGGAGGCTAAGGGCAGGGCTGAGAGTCCGAAAGGAACAGGTAGGGGGGCCAGGGTTCGCTGCAAGATCGACAAGGGAGGGGGGAAAGAGGCAGGCCCGGCTAAACGGGGTGCCCCAAAGCAGGATAGGGGTTAGGGTGAGTCCAGAAGTGGGGCGGAGGGTGAGACGGGACCGGAGAAGCTAGGAGCCGGGCAGCGGTGAGGAGACCGGGAGGACCCAGAGGCGGGAGGCGTGGAGGAAAGGCCAGGGGTCTCGGGGGCGTGACTCACATGAAGACGTGGTAGGTGAAGGCCCAGCCACGGGGTCGCTCGAGCACGTTGTAGACCCAGTTCTGCAGCCGGCGGTAGCGCTTTTGGGCAGCGGTGGAGCGCTGGCCGCAGCCTGAGGCGGAGCCCGAGCCCGAGCCGGGGCCCGGCTGCGGAGGCAGGGGGCTGCCTAGGAGCCCCAGGCGGCGCGGGGAGCCCGCCCCCGCCTCGCCCTGCTCGCTCTGCACCGCCGTGAGCGCCACCAGCTCGGGCTGGGAGGCATCCCCCGGCCCGGGGCCGGGCGGCGGGGCCAGGCTGAGGCGAAGCGGGGGGGCCTCGCCCCGGGCCATGGGCGGGGGCCAGCCCGGGCCGGGCTCCGGGGCGGAGGGTAGGAGCGCTCAGCCCGCCTGGGCTCAGCCGGGCATGGCCCCGGCCCCCGCCCCGCCCCGCCCCAATGGGCTGCCCCGACCCGGCTCGGGCTCCGCTTCGGCTCCGGCTCCTCTCCGGCTCCTGAGAGCGCCGGCTCGTCAGGGACCAGCTGACGGCGGAGACAGAGGCGCGGACCGAGGAGGGACGGCTTGCCGGAGGGTGGGCGGCTGGGTGCCCTGGGGGCAGGCGCCGAGGGAGAGCTGAGCCGAGCCGAGGAGGGGGCGCTAAGGGCCAGGCTGGGGCCGGGGCCGGGGCCGGGGCCAGGGGCGGGCAGGCTGGGGGCCGCCGGAGCCCGCTCGCTGACCGGCCGCTTCGCCCGCTACTGGGGCGGCACTTTCCGACTCCAACTCTCTTATTACCCGCTCCATGGCGCTCGGCTTTCCACCTGCCTGCGCTCCCGCTCACATGTCACCCCGGCCCCCCCCTCCTCCCGCCCCGCCCCCTCCCCTCCTCCTCCGCCTCCGCCTCTTCCCCCTCCCCTCCCCCTGCCCTGCCTCCTCCCCCGCCTGCCCAAATCCGGAGCTAGCCCGATCCTGAGTCGGAGCCCGATCCTGAGCCCAGGAGTAGAGGGAGGAGAAGAGGCGCGGGGAGGGACGGAGGGCTGTGCGTGGACGTGTGTGTGCGCGCGAGAGTGTGAGCGCGTGTGTGTCCATCTCTGTGTCCTCGGGGTGTACGGGGGCTCATAGGCTCGTGTAAAGTTGTGGTCGCTTCTGCTCGGACCGCCGGCGTTGTGTGTTCCTGCGTGGTTGTGAAAGGCTGTGGCTGAAGTTGTGTGTCTGCAAATAGTAGCAGTTAGGGTTGTGCGCTGTCGTTGCGCGTCCGCGTGTGGCTGTGCCTAAGGCAGTGATGAAGTTGTGTGTCTGAGAGTGGCTGTGTCGGGGGTAGTGTCGAAGGTTGTATCGTGGTTGTATGTCTGTGTGGTCGCGTCTGAAGTTGTGTGTCTGTTGGTTGTGACTGAGTAGTGCTATATTTGGGAGTCTGCTCGCGCTGTGTTCCAGCTTGGGTTGTAGTTGTGTGTCTGAGCGCGGTTGCGTTTAAGGGCTAACATTCCTGTAGTTCCTGTGTGTCTTAACTCTACTTTCCAAGTAGGTAATGTAGGACTGACCTTGCCAAACACTGCCCATAACCAAAGTGCTTATTCTGTAATACTGTCAATTAGAGTTTTTGGTGCCTGCGGTTTAGCCTCCTCCTGATGGTGAACTAACTCCGCACCTGCGGGGACCCTGGCTTCTCTCCACTTGGGATCTCTCCCAGCCCCGGGCACTGACTGGGCTCTGCACACAGTAGGCACTTAATAAACGTATATCCTGGGGGACGCCTGCGGCTGACTTTGTTTCCCTCAGTCTGGTGGTATGGAAGGTTGTGCCCAGCATTGTGCATCCTTGGGTAAGGCGGTGTGTATGAGGTTCCGTTGCCCCACGCTGTGTGGTTGCGGATGTGTGCTCAGTTGTGTTCCTCCCTCAGGGACTGGATGGGGAGGGGAGGAGTTCGCCCCAGGAGCCTTCACCACCCACTCCAGCTGCCTGGACTAAGACTGAATGGGTAAGAGATGGAATTCCAGTGCCTAGACAGTGGTGCACCTGAACACCGTGTGGATTCATGTGTCCTCCTGGAAGGATACTAGCCCGTCCGGACCTCCATCCAGGCCCACTAGAACTCCACCAACCAGCTCCTGAGGTTTCTACCCCCCCCCCCCCCATGGATGAAGGGTTGTTGCAAAGTCTGGGGGAGAAACAAGAGAGGGGATGAGAAGGAAGGGGAGCTTAGGGATTGGGGCAACATCTTCCCTTTACCAAAGTGCCTCTCCATTCCTTCCCATGCCTTGGATCAGAGAAGGAGAATTTTCATTTCACCAAAGAAAGAAACTGAGGACTGGAATGGGAAGGGTTGTGCTCTTAGTGGCACAGCCCGCATTCCTGTCAGAGTCCATCAGAGAAGATTCTCAATACACACACCCAGAAGTACAGTTAGCATCTGAACAGCAAACCTCTCACTTGGGGCTGAGAGGGGAAAGGATTTCCTTCAACAGCTCTCCACCCTCCAGAATACAGAAATGCAGCACACACATCCCCCTCTCAGCACCCCCTCTCTCTGGTGACCTCCATTCTAACAGCATTTTGGAACTGCTTATGGCCTGCAGGGCCACCCCCGATGTAGGGGTGGATGTTCCCGGAGGGATTCTGGGTTCTAGTAGTTTACAGTTGAACATTAGGGTAGAGGAGAAGTCGAAATAGCTGAGACACAAAGAAAAGAGATCAGGACTCTGGAGAGGTCCAGGCAGAGTGCTTGGAGAAATCTGAGGAGAGAGAGATCACTTTCACCTTGGGGACAGGATGGGTGTGGCATCTAAGAAAGCTTTCTGGAAGAGGTGGTTTCCTTAAAGAGAGGTAAAGACATAAATCTGGCCCAGCTGGGTGACCCTGGACAAGTCACTTAATCCCCATTGCTAAGCCTTTACTCCTCTTCTGGGAACCAATACACAGTATTGATTCTAAGAGGGAAGGGAAGGGTTTAAGAGAGAGCCAGAGGAAGAGGGAGAGAGAGGTAAAGAAACAGGGGGATGAAGCCCAGAAAAATATCAGAGAAGCTGGATGAGACCAGCTGAGAGCAGAATGAACAAGATTAGTGAGGTCTATCATACAGGATAAGCAGTGGGAAGGAAGGTGAGGAAGGTAAGTTGGAGTCAAGTTGAGGAGGACTTAGAGTGCCTGGACCAGTCTGCAAGCTGAGAGTGCTGAAGCTTGCCCCTGCACCCTCTCTGGTTCCCATGTGGCACACTAGGCTTCCCTATCAGCTTTGACAAGGCTTGAAGCTGGCTCTGTGTGCAGGCTCAGGAGGGGGGATAATTTTGAGAATGTGAGAATGAAGAGAATGCCTGAATTGTAGAATCCTAGAGGTTAGTGCTAGAAGGGTTCGTAGAGATCCTGCAGTCTGTGGGGTTCATGAGATGCTGAAGAGTCCCAAGGGGTCTGTGCATAAGTTTGAACTTGGACAGGGAGAAAAATGACACTTCTCTTTCACTAACCTCTCACTGGACTTTTTAGCATCTCTTTTGATCCTAAATGTGGGCAGCATTATTGTAAGGGTCCACCGATACAAAAGGGATTAAGGACCCCTTTAAGATCCAGGGATAGGGAAGGGGCCTGCACAAGGTAGCACCTGGGAAAGCTGGGGTTTGAAGCCAAGTGCTCTGACTCTCCCTCCAGAGCTCTTTGCAAGTGCCTTCCCAGCCTGCTAGCTCTATGATCTTAAGCAAATTCCTTCCCTTGGCCTCAGTTTCTTCATCTGTAAAATGTGGAGACTGGACTTTCTGTGATTCTGTGAGATTTCTACCTACCACTCCATCTGCCATTCCCCTTCATCAGCCTGAGTTTCTCTCCAGTTTTCACTGCCCCCTCCCCACCTCCCAAAATGGGCTGAGGTTCCTCCCCCTAAACCAGTTAGACTGTGGTTATACCAGCCACTCCCTCTGCACAGTCTAGTGGGATTGAGGCAGAGGGAGGGCCAGGAGAAACTGCAGCCAAGTCAGGGCCTGAGTGGATCCTTCAGGAGGCCCTCCCTGGGGAGCAGTGGGGGGGGGGTATTTCTTCAAGTCAGCAGGCCCAGCATTGATCTGCTGAGTCTACAGACCCAGGAAGGGGCTGGGGGTTGGGCCCTCAGGCTGGAGAAGGTCATTTCATCCATCCCAGCTTCCTCCCTGCCTCTGGGGCCCTTCAAATAGGAAGTGGTTTTCAGAGGTCTAAACTCCATCCTTCTGGCTTTGTGCCAGGCTCCAGACCCCTCTGTGTTTATCTTGGACAATCTCCACATTTTACAGATGAGGAAACTGAGGTCAAGGGGTTTAAGATCACAGAGCGAGCAGGCTGGGAAGGCCCTTGCAAAGAGTGGAGGGAGAGTCAGAGCACTTGGCTTCAAATTCCAGCTTTCCCAGGTGCTACCTTGTGTAAGCCCCTTTCCCCATCCCTGGATCTTGAGGGGTTAGGCTAGAGCAGGAGTCCCTCATCCATTTTGTATCCATTAAAATACTGCTGCCCACATAACTTGGAGGTTATGCTGAGTCCCTGCCATGGGGCCTCTCTGTCGAGTCTGCCTTCTTGGAATCTCTTGCCAGTTAGAGACACTAATTCAGGGTTCTCAGTGAAACCTCAGTAGGAAGTTGGATCTTGGATCCCAAGTGTGGCATCCCCTACCTCCTATGCCAAAAGGGCAGAGGGAGGCCTCTAACTGCCAATTCCCTGATGAATGACTCCTCACTCAGAACGCCCCTTTGTCCTGGAGTGGGGGGCTCTCCTCTGAAATGGCCCACTCAATTGGTGCTTGTCCATTTTTGCCTCCACAGCATCTTTCGAAAGAGATGCCTTCTTCTTCCTTCCCAGGACCACTCCCCAAGGACAAGCCTTCATTACCTCTCACCTGTTCAGTTGCAATAGGCTCCTTGCTTGCAGCCTCTCCTCTCCCCAAAGGGGACCAGGGGAAGGGGAAGAGGAGAAGCTGCCCCAAAGTGGGATGGCCTGCCTCTGGAGGCTCTTCTTCATTGGGGGGCTTCAATCAGAGGCTAGATGACCACTTGGGAGAGATGAAGTAGAGGGGTGAGGCCGTTCAACTAAAGGAAAGACTAGATGAGCTCTGAAATCCCTTCTGAGACTGTCATCATCATCATCCCTCCCCCTTTTTAAATTGTTTAGACCTCACAGAAATCTTTACTGAGCAGTTCTGCTAAGGAAGATGGGTGTGCTCTATGCCTTCGGAGGTCACCCACTCTCCTTGGCTTACCTGTTATTCTATGTACACAATAATCCACCTCTTACCTCCATCTCTGCTCAGGCTGTGCCCTACTCGTGGAACAAGCTCTCTCCTCTGCCTCAATCCCATTGGGCTCTGCAGAGGGAGTGGCTGACATGGCCACAGTCTAGCTGGTTTAGGGGGGAAGATGGCAAGGGAACCTCAGATTGTGTTGAGGTGGGGCAGTTAAAACAGGAGAGAAAGTCAGGCTGATGATGGAGCATGTTGCATGGGTGAAGGGAAATCCCACACAGAATCACAGAACACCAGAACTGGAATGCCCAATCCCCCCATTTTACAGATGAGGAAATTGAGACCCAGAAAATGGAAGGAACTTGTCCAAGGTCACAGAGCAAGCAAGCTGGGAAGGCATTCTGCAAAGAGCAGTGACGAGTGAATCAAAGGACTTGACCTGGAACTTACAGCTGGCTTCAAGGCTTAGCTCAGCTGCCATCTCCTATGAGTAGCCTTTCTGCTCCCCCCCCCCCAAAAAAACAGTTGGTACCTTATTTTATATTTATCTTCTGGGGGATCTTGAGTCAGTGATCTTGGGTCCAACCTCCCTAAGTCTCAGTTTCCTAATTCATAAAATTAAATTTTACAGCTATAGACAGAGAAGATTCAGGGCAGCTAGGTGGTACCAGGGTCAAAGCCAGGAAGACTAATCTTCCTCATTTGAAATTTGACCTCAGATACTTACTAGCTGTATGGCCCTAGGCAAGTCACTTAACCCTGTTTGCCTCAGTCTCTTCATCTGTAAAATGAGACAGATAAAGAAACTGTAAACCATTCCAGTATCTTGGCCAAGAAAACCCCAATTGTGGTCATCTATGACTGAACAACAATTACACAGTAAAATGGAGTTTGATCTATAGATTCTTTTGTTCATGGTTTTTTATTTTACATTTTTATTTTTTTGAAATATTTTTCCATGTTGACATAATTTATTATCTTTCCCTCCCTGCTCCCAGAGCTGACAAGCAATCCCACCGGGTTGTACAAATTATCACTTGATATTTATTTCTGGTCTATCGACTCTAAGGACCCTTTCAGGCCCAGACCTCTGGTCCTGTGCACTGTTCCCAGGCCTGTCACCCACCTCCTCCAGGAGAGTGTAGCCTTCCTGAAGGCAGGGCTTTGGGGGAGGGGGATGGAGCCTTGTATACCTAGTGCTTAACACAGTGTCCAGTGCCTAGCTTGTGATCGATATTTTGCAAATGTTTGTTGAGTCTAATTCAACTGAGTGGAATTATTCAGTGCGAGTGCGATGGGTAAACTGTCTGTCCCAACACTATTCACTGTTCTTTTTTTGTTTATTTGGGAGAGGGGAGAAAGGAAAGTGGGGAAAGGATCCAGCTCAGCAGTGAAGATGCGGAATGGTGGGTGAGCTCCCTTCCTTCCTCCAAATAAGCAGAGGGCAAAGGAGCATCTCAAGCCAAGCGGATGCCGGGGCTTCCAGAGTGACCGACGGATGGGAGAATAGATCAAGGAGCTTGCCTCGAAGGGCAGGAGCGGAGCAACAAGACCTCCAAGGGACGGAGCCAGAGTTTGCTGCCCACAAAGAATCTGGGCAAATCGGCGCTCTAAGTCTGGTCTGGAGATACATTGCTTTTCTCTGTGAATTTGGGGGTAATCTTGTGAGTCCAGGTTTCTCTTGGGAATCTAGCTCAGAAGCACACTCTCTGTGGGCTGGACCGGGCGGCGAGGGGGGCGAGAGGGGCCAGAGGAGGTCAGGGCAAGCCCGAGTGTCCAGTGCCTGGAAGAGTACTGGGCTCTTGGAATTAGAGATGGAAAGGAAGTGAGCGGTCACCCGGGCCCAAGCCCTGTTTGGCAGATGGGAGACCTGAGGCCCAGAAAGGATGAACTCCTCTTTCCCAAGACCACGCCGTAGCCGAGGGAGGATTTGATCCCAGTTCCTCGGTCTGCAAACGATGCTCTTTCCCCTGCTTCACACTACTGGGAAAATAATTAAGCACTGGTTGGCAGGCCATCGAGTGCAGGAAGCTAAGCAGGCCCAGGGGGCCACGAGGTCAGTCAGGCTGGGGATTTCCCTGTGAGATTCAGGGACCGGAGAAGGTGTCCTTTGGCTCAAAGCAAAGAGCGTGTGGAAGGATTCCAGGGAGGACCTGGCAAGGGGCAAGATAATTGTTTATGTAATTCTAACAGTAGTAAAGATTATGCTGGGGGGGGGGGGCGGAGACCTGGGTTTGGATCCTAGTGATACCACTTATTAGCTGTGTGGCCCTGGGAAAGTGACTTAACCTTTCTGGGCTTCGGCTGTAAAATGAGGAAGTTAGACTCCCTCCTCTAGGTTCCTCCTTCCTCTGGCCCTGGCCCTTTAATGCTTCTGGTTCCTGCCGGAACGGTCTTGCTCTCTCTGAGACAAAGCCCCAGTTGCCCCGTTATAGCTCTGCTCATTCAGGAAAAGGGGGTGATTATTGACATCGTGGAAGTTCAACTGGCCTGCCCAAGCTGAGGTCCCGAACCAGTCCAACCCAGAAGAAGGAAAAGGCCCTCCAGGGATCAGATGATCCAGCATTTGATCCTCGAGCCAATGAGTTCACGGTCCATCTGGGGAGATACCTTTTCCCCACCTCCCTCTCCTCTCTGCCTGTCCTACCCTCCTTCCAGCCCACCCCAAAGTCCAGCAAGGGCAGATGGGGCAGAGAATGCCTCTAAGGAAGTGGAAGTGCTGATACAGCCCTGACTGGGGAGCATCAGTGACACCCCCAGCCCGCTGAGATCAGCAGCCCGTGCTGACAGTGAAAGCAAATCCTCATTGATTCCGGAGCTTTGGGATGGGGCTGAGAGCAGACGCTGGAGGTCAGAATCTGGGCTTGGGCCTGGCTCCCTCTCAAGGAGAGGGCTCACCCCAGAAAAAATGGGCCTCAGTGGGTCCTGGCTGTAAGGAAGGGGGAGTATTTTACGCTTTGTTTTTCACTTTCTCTTGATGCTTTTGATCTTGGCAGTTGTTTCTGGATAGGATTCCCTACACTCATCCTCCCTTCCTTCCCCAACAGCAAAGAACAAAAGTTAAGCAAAAACTAGTGGCACCTTAAAAGGATCTATGGCTTATTCGACATCCCAGAGTTCCATTCCACACCCATAGTTCCCTGCTTCTTCAGCAAGAAAGGGGTGAAGCCAAGGTTGGTCCTTAAAATTGTATGCTATAAAAGCACCCTGTCTTGTTGCCCTCTGATCACATTGTTGTACTTTTTGGGTATATTACTCTGATTTTCCTTCCCTCACTCTGCATCAGTTCATACCAGTAAGTCTTCCCAGGTTTTTCTGAATTCTATGTAGTCATTTCTTTTTTTTTTTTTTTTTTTTTTTTTTTTTTAATATAGTTATCATTTATATAGTGCTTTGATGTTTACAAAGAACTATGAATGTGTAATCTAATTTTATTCTTTTTTTTTTTTAATATATTTTATTTGATCATTTCCAAGCATTATTCGTTAAAGACATAGATCCTTTTCTTTTCCTCCCCCCCACCCCCCATAGCCGACGCGTAAGTCCACTGGGCATTAGATGTTTTCTTGATTTGAACCCATTGCTTTGTTGATAGTATTTGCATTAGAGTGTTCATTTAAAGTCTATCCTCTGTCATGTCCCCTCAACCTCTGTATTCAGGCAGTTGCTTTTTCTCGGTGTTTCCACTCCCATAGTTTATCCTTTGCTTATGAATGGTGTTTTTTTTTTCTCCTGGATCCCTGAAAGTTGTTCAGGGACATTACACCGCCCCTAATGGAGAAGTCCATTACGTTCGATTATACCACAGTGTATTAGTCTCTGTGTACAATGTTCTCCTGGTTCTGCTCCTCTCGCTCTGCATCACTTCCTGGAGGTTGTTCCAGTCTCCATGGAACTTCTCCACTTTATTATTCCTTTGAGCACAATAGTATTCCATCACCAACATATACCACAGTTTGTTCAGCCATTCCCCAATTGATGGGCATCCCCTCGTTTTCCAGTTTTGGGCCACCACAAAGAGCGCAGCTATGAATATTTTTGTACAAGTCTTTGTGTCCATTATCTCTTTGGGATACAGACCCAGCAGTGCTATGGCTGGGTCAAAGGGTAGATATTCTTTTGTCGCCCTTTGGGCATAGTTCCAAATTGCCCTCCAGAATGGTTGGATCAGTTCACAACTCCACCAGCAATGAATTAATGTCCCTACTTTGCCACATCCCCTCCAGCATTCATTACTTTCCTCTGCTGTTATGTTAGCCAATCTGCTAGGTGTGAGGTGATACCTCAGAGTTGTTTTGATTTGCATCTCTCTGATTATAAGAGATGTGGAACACTTCTTCATGTGCTTGTTAATAGTTTTGATTTCTTTATCTGAGAACTGCCTATCCATTTCCCTTGCCCATTTATCAATTGGAGAATGGCTTGATTTTTTGTACAATTGATTTAGCTCATTATAAATATGAGTAATTAAACCTTTGTCAGAGGTTTCTATGAAGATTTTTTCCCAATTTGTTGTTTCCCTTCTGATTTTAGTTATATTGGTTTTGTTTGTACAAAAGCTTTTTAGTTTGATGTAGTCAAAATTATTTATTTTACATTTTGTGATTCTTTCTATATCTTGCTTGGTTTTAAAGCCTTTCCCCTCCCAAAGGTCTGACATGTATACTATTCTGTGTTTACCCAATTTACTTATGGTTTCCTTCTTTATGTTTAAGTCACTCACCCATTTTGAATTTATCTTGGTGTAGGGTGTGAGGTGTTGATCTATTCCTAGTCTCTCCCACACTGTCTTCCAATTTTCCCAGCAGTTTTTATCGAATAGTGGATTTTTGTCCCAAAAGCTGGGATCTTTGGGTTTATCGTATACTGTCTTGCTGAGGTCGTTTTCCCCCAGTCTATTCCACTGATCTTCCTTTCTGTTTCTTAGCCAGTACCAAATTGTTTTGATGACTGCTGCTTTGTAATATAGTTTGAGGTCTGGGACTGCAAGGCCCCCATCATATGTGTTTTTTTTCATTATTTCCCTGGATATCCTTGATCTTTTGTTCTTCCAAATGAACTTTGTTATGGTTTTTTCTAAATCAGTGAAGAAGTATTTTGGTAGTTCAATGGGTATGGCACTAAATAGATAAATAAGTTTGGGTAGGATGGTCATTTTTATTATATTGGCTCGTCCTATCCATGAGCAGTTAATGTTTTTCCAATTGTTCAAGTCTAGTTTTAGTTGTGTGGCGAGTGTTTTGTAGTTGTGTTCATATAGTTCCTGTGTTTGTCTTGGGAGATAGATTCCTAGGTATTTTATTTTGTCTAAGGTGATTTTGAATGGGATTTCTCTTTCTAGTTCTTGCTGCTGAGCTGTGTTGGAGATATATAGAAAAGCTGATGACTTATGTGGGTTTATTTTGTATCCTGCAACGTTGCTAAAGTTGTTGATTATTTCAATTAGCTTTTTGGTTGAATCTCTAGGATTCTTTAAGTAGACCATCATGTCATCCGCAAAGAGTGATAACTTGGTCTCCTCCTTGCCTATTCTGATGCCTTCAATTTCTTTATCTTCTCTAATTGCTACTGCTAGTGTTTCTAGTACAATGTCAAATAGTAGAGGTGATAATGGGCATCCTTGTTTCACTCCTGATCTTATTGGGAATGCATCTAGTTTATCCCCATTGCAGATGATATTAGCTGTTGGTTTTAGATATATACTGTTTATTATTTTTAGGAATGACCCTTCTATTCCTATGCTTTCTAGTGTTTTTAATAGGAATGGGTGTTGTATTTTATCAAAGGCTTTTTCTGCATCTATTGAGATAATCATGTGGTTCTTGCTAGTTTGCTTGTTGATGTGGTCAATTATGTGGATGGTTTTCCTAATGTTGAACTATGTAGTCATTTCTTATGGAACAATAATATTCATATATGTGAACGGCATATTTCTAGTTCTTTGGGGTTCTTCTAGCTCTGCCACTAGATAATTGTGTAATGTTGGGTAAAATCCTTTTCTTTCCACAGGTCTCAGTTTCCCCCCATGTCAATAAGGGTGATGATTTCTAAGGTCTCTTGGGAGAGGATATTAGGTTGAAGGAGGCCATTCCAGACTGGGAAATCCAATATGAGGACAGTAATTGGGCAATAGGAGGATTATGGTCCCTATTTAGGACCCTTGAGAGAGGCTAATATTGTTGAAGTGGAGGGAACACAAAGGAGAGGAAGACTCTGGGAGCCACCCTAGATGGACAGATTGTCCTTCCCATTGTCTCACCTCAATCCCTCATGCTGCAATATGGGATCCTCTTTCAGAGATGGGATATTGAGATACGTATCTGATCCAGGGTCCTTCTCCTGAATTTTCTGGCTTCCTTTGGGCAGAACAATAGCCAGGACCCACTGAGGCTCAGCAGTCTACTTGGCCCTATCTGGGTGACTGCCTTATCCCTTTGTGAAGAGGAATGAGCTACGAGGGGAAGTCCAGGTGCCTCTCCAGCCTCCTTCCATCCTGCCCCAAATTTTCTTTCACTGAAGTTCAGAACTAATTTTAGGGAGATAGAATTGGGTACTAGGGGAAGAGGGCTGAGGTTGAGAGTCAGAAGGCCTAGGATCCTGGATATGTCACAAACAGCCTTGCCCCAGGGGATCAGGAATGGATCCTAATTCTAGAACTGGAAGGGATCTCAGAGGCCATGCATTTTATAGATGAGGAAACTGAGGCCCACAGAAGCCATGTCCAAGATCATCTAGGTCCTAAGCATTAGATCTGAACTCAGGGCCTCTGACTCCAGAATTTCTACTCTTTCTGAGGGATGTTTAGACCCAAATCAAATAACTCATTTTTAGAGAATTAGCAAATGCTACAAATTAGGACTTAGTTTATTGTTTTTGGAGATTGTTTAAATTTAAGAAAATGATGGAGAAAATGTGAATGATGCAGATTAATCTTAAAAACGTGTCACAAGAGCTGGTTGTTAGCCATTTGCCCTTACCTAGTCATTATTCAACAACCATTTCTGGGTTCTAGGGCTAGCAAGATGGAAAGTGGCCCAGGCCCTACCCTTGAGGAATTTTGTGATCTAATGAGAGGAGAAGATACAATACATAAATAAATATTATATGTGATTATATTTGATGTGGGTAAAGGAAAGATCCAAGTGGTGTCCTCAAGAAAAACTTGAGGAGGAAGAGAGAATTTTCAATTGTCTGTTGAGGTGAATCTGGGAAGGCTTCATGAAGGAGGTGACACCTTAGCTGAAGCTTGATGGAAGAGAAGGATGCTGACATCCTCCTTCCCTTGGTGAGAGAAAGAACACATTCTCACAATGGGAGATAACTTTCACAGAGACAGCAGGATGAAATCAAGGAAGAGTCAGGAAGTTAGTCTGGCTGGAACATAGTGGATACAAGAGAAAGTAATATGAAACAAGAACAAGAATAGCTAACATTTAATAGTGCTTGAAAGTTTGCAAAGCACTTGACACTTGTCTGAGGATAGTTTTTAAACTATGGAAGCTTATGCTTTATTTTAAACAGATTTAGGCTATTACAGCTCTTGTTCAGTCATTTCAGTCTTGTTTGACTCTTTGTGAACTCATTTAAGGTTTTTTTTTTCTTTTTGGTTATTCTTTTTTTCCATTTGAATTAATTTATTTAGTCGATTTAGAACATTATTCCTTGATTACAATAATCACATTATTTCCCTCCCTCCCCTCCACCCACTCTTCCCGCAACCAACGCACAATTTCATTCGGCATTACTTGTGTCCTTGATCAGAACTTATTTCCATGTTGCTGTTTGCATTAGGATGTTCATTTAGAGTCTACATCCCCAGTCACATCCCCTCAACCCATGTAATCAAGCAGTTGTTTTTCTTTGGTGTTTCTACTCCCACAGTGTTTCCTCTGGATGTGGATAGTGGTTTTCTTCTTAGGTTCCTCCAAGTTGTTCAGGGTCACTGCATTGCCACTAATGGAGAAGTTCATTACATTTGATTGTACCACGATGTATCAGTCTCTGTGTACAGTGTTTTCCTGGTTCTGCTCCTCTCACTCTGCATCAATTCCTGAAGGTTGTTCCAGTCTCCATGGAATTCCTCCACTTTATCATTCCTTTGAGCACAATAGTATTCCATCACCAACACATACCACAATGTGTTCAGCCATTCCCCAATTGAAGGGCATCCCCTCATTTTCCAATTCTTTTCCACCACAAAGAGCGCAGCTATATTTTGCTACATGTCTTTTTCCCTATTATCTCTTTGGGGTACAAACCCAGCAGTGCTATGGCTGGATCAAAGGGCAGACAGTCTTTTAGCGCCCTTTGGGCATAGTTCCAAATTGCCTTCCAGAATTGTTGGATCATTTCGCAACTCCACCAGCAATGAATTAACATCTCCTCCAGCATTCATTACTTTCCTTTGCTGTCATGTTAGCCAATCTGCTAGGTGTGAGGTGATACCTCAGAGTTGTTTTGATTTGCATCTCTCTGATTATAAGAGATGTAGAACACTTTTTCATGTGCTTATTAATAGTTTTGATTTCTTTAACTGAATATTGCCTATTCATGTCCCTTGCCCATTTATCAATTGGACAATGGCTTGATTTTTTGTACAACTGGTTTAGCTCTTTATAAATTTGAGTAATTAGACCTTTGTCAGAGGTTTTGTAATGAAGATTGTTTCCCAATTTGTTGCTTCCCTTCTAATTTTAGATGCATTAGTTTTGTTTGTACAAAACCTTTTTAATTTGATGTAATCAAAATTACTGATTTTACATTTTGTGATTTTTTTTCTTGCTTGGTTTTAAAGTCTTTCCTTTCCCAAAGATATGACAAGTATACTATTCTGTGTTCACCTAATTTGCTTATAGTTTCCTTCTTTATATTCAGGTCATTCACCTATTCTGAGTTTATCATGGTGTAGGGTATGAGATGTTGCCTTCTACACCAATGTTTATTTTTAATTAGTCCCCCTAGTTCCCACCCTTATTTTACTTCCCTTTCTACCCCCTCCCTTCTTATTCCCCCCTTATTTTCCCTGTAGTCTTTCTAAAATTACCCCCACACACACCCTCTCCCTCCCTTGTACTGCTTCCCTCCCCACCAGTCTGTTTGTTACCCTTCAACTCCTCTATAGGACACAAATCTATTATCTGCCCCAATGGATTGGATTGTTCTTCCCTTTTTGGGTCAATTTCAAAGTATGTAAGAGTTGAGTATTTCCTATCTCCAACCTCTTTACCCTTCCAGTGTATTGATGTTCTCCCCTCTCCCTCCATGAGTTTCTTTGGACATGTAAATTAACCCCTATTTATTTCTTTTCCCATTTCTTTTAGTATTAACCTCTTTTTTTTAGCTCTAGTTATATATGTGTGTGTGTGTGTGTGTGTATACACACATACATGTATATGTATTTATGCATGCATATATCTATATACCTATTTATGTCTTGTCCTTTCATCCTATACAATTTGTCATTGTTCCCTCTAAGTGTAATTCTTCTAGCTGTCCAGGTGGTAACAACAGTTTTTAAGAGTTACCAATGATCTCTTTTCTTATAAAGATACATAACATTTTAACTTATTGAGTCTCTTAAAAAAAGGGTTTTTTTGTTTGTTTTGTTTTTCTTTTTTCCCTTTTTTAAAAAATTACCTTTTGACGATTCTCTTGAGTTCTGTGCTTGGGCATTGAATTTTCTGTTCAGGTCTGGTCTTTTCTTTACAAATTCTTGGAATTCTTCTATTTTATTGAATGACCATATTTTCCCTTGTAAGAATATAGTCAGTTTTGCTGGGTAGTTGATTCTTGGTTGTAGACCTAGTTCCCTTGCTTTGCGGAATATCATATTCCATGCCTTTCGGTCCTTCAGTGTGGATGCAGCCAGATCCTGCGTTATCCTCACTGTGGTTCCATGGTATCTGAATGACTTCTTCTTGGCAGCTTGAAATATCTTTTCTTTGGTCTGATAGTTCTTGAATTTGGCTATAACATTCCTGGGTGTTGTCAGTTAGGGATTAAGTATAGCAGGTGATCTGTGGATTCTTTCAATCTCCACTTTTCCCTCTTGTTCTAGGATATTGGGGCAGTGTTCTTGAATAATTTCCTGTAGTATTGTGTCCAGGCTTTTTCTTTTGTCATGGTCTTCTGGTAGATCAATGATTCTTAAATTGTCTCTCCTTGAACGATTTTCTAAATCCTCTGTTTTGTGAATGAGATGCTTTATATTTTCCTCAATTTTTTCATTCTTTTGGTTTTGTTTTATAGTGTCCTGCTGCCTTGTGAGGTCACTTAATTCTAGTTGTTGTATTATGGTTCTTAAAGACTGGATTTCATCCCTGGCTTTTTGGTAATTTTTCTCTTTCTGGTCTGATTTTCTATGGAGGTCATCTTTCATCCTCTTTACCTCATCTTTCATCTCCTTTGCCTCATCTTTCATCTCCTTTGCCTCATTTTCCAGCTGGTTAATTTTGGCTTTCAAGACACTATTTTCTCATTTTAGTTCAAGTGCCTCTGTTTCCAGATGACTTTTCTTAGTTTTTAAGTTCTTTTCCCAATTGTCTTTAGTCTCTCTTAATTGTGTTTTTAATTGCATTTTGAGTTCTTCCTAAGCCTGTATCCAGTTTGCTGGGATTTCTGATTTATCGTTTGCTGGTCCCTCTTCCTCTGTTCTGTTTGCTGGATAGAAGCTGTCTATTATCATTTCTTTCTTCTTTTTCTGTTGTTAGCTCATATTCACCCCTTCTTTGCTTCCTGTATTTGTCTGTGCTCTTGCTCCTCTAATTTTTTTTTTGTTTTGGGAGCTTCTGTCAGTCTCCCCTCTTGGAGTTTTGACAGAAGATCTCTCGGTGCAGTCTGGGGGGGGGGTTGTTGGAGTTTCAGCTTCCCTGTCCTCTGGAGGCTTTTGATTGGATTAAAGTCCAGCAGTCAATGAGGGAGGGGTGTGGAGCCTGGGCTTCCCTGAGTTCTGAAGACTTTTGATGGGATTAAGTTCAGTTGGGTTGGGCTGGGTGTGCTCTGAGGCCAAAACCTCCTGGAAGGCTGGAGCAAATATGGAAGATCTCCACAGCTCTGGCCAGGCTGCCAGCTCTGTGGTCCCTCTCCAGCTCCTTCCCCACCATCTATGTTCAACACTCTGAGCTTAGCACAGTCCTGCCCGCAAGGTACACCAGCCAGACCAGCACCTTTGCCTGCCCAGAGGTTCCCGCTTCCATTGGAGGCTCAGCGCTCTCAGTGGACGGGGATAGGGGTCCTGGGACCTTCCTTCTGCCTTCCCCTTAAACCCAAGTGTTCTTGGACTCTGGCTTTGGGGGGGGGCGTACCTTTTGAATTGAGTCCAGCAGGAAAGTTCCTTGGCTCTGTCTTGTTGTTAGGTTTGATTTTCAGTCCCCTTGGAACATTTGGTTTGTGGTCGGTAAGGAAGGGTATTCAGAGGTCTGAACTTCTGCTTCTTCTAGGCCGCCATCTTGACTCTGCCTCCCATGTGTTTCATTTAAGTTTTCTTGACAAAGAAACTGAGGCAAACAAGGTTATGTGACTTGCCCAGGGTCACATAGCTAGTAAGTGTCTGAGGCCAGATTTGAACTAGGAAGATGAGTCTTCCTGGTTTTGGCCCTAGTGCTTTATCTACCTAGCTGCTCATATTAAAGCTTTAAAACTGCCCTGAGACTTTTCAGACACTGCAAATTTGATCCTCACAAAAACCTTGGGAGGAAGATACTATTATTACTATTTTACAATTGAGGGAAATGAGGCAGGCAGAAATTAAGTGTCATCTGTCTGAAGGGATGTCGTCTGAAGCTAGATTTGAACTCAGATCTTTCTGGCTCCAGGTCCAGGAATTCTACACTGTAGCAACCCCTTAAATGCCAAACTAAGGAGTATATCTTTTATACTATAGGCAACAGAGAATCACTGAAGGTTTTTGAATATAGGAAGATGATTTCATAAGTTATGTGGAAGATGGATTAGAGAAGAGAAAGAAAGAGATCACCAAGCAAATTATTGTATGGCCCAGGTGAGAGGTGATGAAAGCTGAGAGGAACTAGGGTGGTGGCCTTGGGAGCAGGGAGCAGGGCACATTTCTTGATTTGAGGTTAAAGTATAATCAACAGGAAATAACAATTGATTGGAAGGGGAAAAGGGACATGTGAGGTAGATGAGAGAGTCAAAGATGGCCCTGTGGTCACAAGGCTCTGTGTGTGTGTGTGTGTGTTCCAACTCCACAGCACTTTGAGACTCACAAAGTGCTCTCCTCCCCCATACCTTGTAGTGTAAGTAGGACAATTATTTTTCAGATGAAGCTCAGAGACAAATGAGCTGCCCAGGGTCATTCAGCTAGGAAGCCATGCCAAGTCTTCTTTTGCCAAGGCCAGCATTGTTTTCTAAGTGCCTCTAATGTGATCTAATGCAATCAAATGTTGTCCTCCCCCATCTTGTTTGGCTTGCTGAAATCCTTTCTTCAAGGTCTAGCTCAGGTGCCATCTTCAGGATGTCTTCCTGATTGGTGCCTCTACCCCTTCACAGGGAAAAGTAATCTTTTCCTCCTCAAATTTTGTCTAATACTTTGTCTGGCTCTCTTTTTGCATCTGTCACAATCTTCTTTACTGATCTATCTATCACCTCTTAGTATGTTCCTTGAGGGATGGCCATGTGTTGTTGCTTGTGGATTCTCTGTTTCTTAGCTATTCTAAGCAGCTGAATCGAGTCTTCAACAATAATACAAGTATCCACCCCATCAGATATAGCTAACGTCTTCTTTGGCTGCCAGTATTGTTAGACTGTTTTTTAGGAGAAGGCAACAACCTTTATCTTATTTCTGGCAAAAGCCTCTCCTTCCTTCCCCCTTTCCCTAATGTAACTAAATTGCCATATTCTAGGATCAGGTAAATTATATTTGTCCCATAATCATATATAAAAATGGTTTTCTTATGCATATTCTCCCAGCTATTAACCTAAAGGTTCACCCCATTTCTTTAACTACTCATATATAAATCACAGAAGCATACTATAGTTTCCATTCATGCCAGTATTTGTTCTTATTTCATTTGTGTCTGACTCTTTCTGACCACATTTGGGATTTTCTTGGCAGAGACGCTGAAGTGGTTTGCCATTTCCTTCTCCAGCTCGTTTTACGAATGAGGATGTGAAGCAAACAGGGTTAAGGGACTTGCCCAGGGTCACACAGCCAGGAAGTGTTAGAAGCTGGTATTTTACACCTAATCAAATTCAAAATGATTAACTCAGAACTCTAAGTTAGACTTAACTTTAGTAACTGACTTGAAAGGCCAGAAAAAAAGACAGTCTTATATTTGGGTTCAAAAATTAAACTTCCAAGTAGAAAATAGGACCCATTTGGCTAGAGAGCAATTCTGAAAATGATCTGTGGGTTTCAATGGACTTTAAACACAGTATCAGCCAACAATATAACATGACAGCCAAAAAGCATTGGGGAAATGGAAAGAGTGACAGTTTTTGGAGCCCAAAGAACTATGTTCAAATCCTCTCTCTGGCAGCTTTACTACCTGTGTAACCTTGAGTAAGTCACTTTTCTGCTCAGAATTCTTAGCTGTAAAATGAAGGGCTTGAATTTGATGACCTCAAAAGTCCCTTCTAGCTCTAAATCCATGACGGAAAGAGGATTAAATTTTAGGTTGCATAAAGAAAAGCACAGGATTCAGGAGGTTCTGGATTGTTTAGTTTAATTCAATTCAGTGTAGCTTTTTTTTTTTAGGACAAATAATTTTTTTTCCTTTGAAAATTAAAGGTGGTGTCAAACAGAAAAGGTTGCTTTTTAAAAGAGGTAACAGAATCCAAGAAACGGATGCAATGTTCTACCTCATGAACAAAAGCAGATATAGTCTTAAAGTCCTTCCTTGGGTTACAGAGACCACATGGGTGCTAGGTCCCAGCCTGATGAGAGGAATGACATGAGTAAGCCGGCAAGCTGACATACATCCTGAAAACCTTTATGCCAGGCACTGTGCTAGGTGCTGGGGGAAAAAAGACAAAAGCCACAATTATCTCTTGCCTTCAAGGAGTTTACATTGTGTCCTGGGAAACAACACACATGTATGTGGAGATATAAAATGTAAGGCGTATGCCTCCTGTGAAGATGCCTCTGTGGGTTGTCCAAATGTCCCTCCCTGGGAGGAACCGAGGGAACGCTCCAGAATCCAGTCTGCTCTTCTGAAAGGGAGACTTGGATTCCTGCAGAAGGCTGCTATGAGGCTGGCTGCTCTGTTCTCAGAGAGGGGCTATTAGACTAGGCTTCTTTTGATCATCCTCCTTCCTCTCCCAGTTTGGGGGCATCATCTTTTACAGGTGGAGCTGTTTTCTTGGTCTCCGTTCGTTCGTTCTTTCTCTTCCTTCCTTCCTTCCTCCCTCCCTCCCTCCCTCCCTCCCTCCCTCTCTCTCTCTCTCTCTCTCTCTCTCTCTCTCTCTCTCTCTCTCTCTCTCTCTCTCTCTCTCTCTCTCTCTCTCTCTCTCTCTCCCTTCCTTTCTTTCTTCCTTCCTTCCTTCCTTCCTTCCTTCCTTCCTTTCTTTCTTTCTTTCTTTCTTTCTTTCTTTCTTTCTTTCTTTCTTTCTTTCTTTCTTTCTTTCTTTCTTTCTTTCTTTCTTTCTTTCTTTCTTTCTTTCTTTCTTTCTTTCTTTCTTTCTTTCTTTCTTTCTTTCTTTCTTTCTTTCTTTCTTTCTTTCTTTCTTTCTTTCCCCTACCCTCCATCTTGGAATCAATACTATGTACTATTGATTCCAAGGCAAAAGAGTGGCAAGGGCTAGACAATGGGGGTTAAGTGACTTGCCCAGGGTTACACAGCTGGGAATTAGTCTCTGTTCTTTAAAAGGGAAATATAATGGGACATAAGAGTGGAACGAGGTTGGGATAATCTCACGCATACACTTACAGGCTTGATGACTTTCCATTACACGCTAGTTAAACAAAGGTCCGTGGCAAGTAGTCAACAGGGTTGAGTAAACCCTTTTATTTAAGAAGCCAGCCAACAGAGATCAGTGGAATTCTACAGATCTCAGAGAAAATACAGAGTGAATGAGTTCTCTCTCCTCAGAGAGAAATATCCTGACTCAACCAATCTTGTCCAAAGGGAAATTCCTCAAAGAAGGGTCTAGGAAGCAGGCTGGAAATCAGGCTCGTGTTGAGTAGGTTGCTTCCCCCTGCATGTTTACTATCCAATGCATCTTCCTAAAGAAAGTCTGGGACTCAAGGTGGCACAGTGGACAGAGCACTGGGCTCGGAGTCAGGAAGACCTCAGTTCAAATCTATCCTCAGACACTAGATGTGTGTTCCTGGGCAAGTCAGTTAACCTCTGTTCACCTGAGTTTGTTCAACTATTAAGTGGAGATCATAGCAATGTCTATATCACTGGCTTGTTGTGAGGAACAAATAAAATATTTATAAAAGAGCAGAATGTTGAGGCAGCTGGGTCTAGTCAATTGGATAGAGAGCCAGGTCCTGGGCGTGGCCTCAGACACATCCAAGCTGTGTGACCCTGGGCAAGTCACTTAACCCCCATTGCCTAGCCCTTACTGCTCTTCTGCCTGGGAACCAGGACACAGTATTGATTTTCAATCAGTATTGATTCCAAGATGGAAGGTGAGGGTTTTTTAAAAAGAAGCCTAGTGTTGGGTACATAGGAGGTGATATATAATTGCTCATTCCTTCCCTCCCTGGAGGAAGGAATGAAGAATGTATCACCAAAGCACTTGGATCAAGCCTACCCCTCAGGTAGGGGGGGCCACCAATGAGAAGAGCCGCATGCAAGTACTCCAAGCTTGAACCCTGGGTTACAGGAAGATTTACATAGGAGGCACATGTTAATTTTCAGGGGTCAAAAGGAAGGGCCAGCTAAGGAGGGAGTACTTCATGGAACTGGACAGCCGGTGCCAGGGCAATATCCAGGATGCTGAAGGGCCCATGTAAGAACTGCTAGAAATAACTTGGACTGTTTAGTCTGGAGAAGAGATGATTTAGGAAAGTCATGGTATCAAGTTGTAAGCAAATATTTGAAGAGAAATCCCTCAGAAGAATTCTTAGACTTTTTCTCCTTGGCCCTAGAAGGCACAATGAAGATCAGTGTCATAAATTTTGAACCAGAAGTCCTTGTAGTCCAATTCCCTCATTTTATATATGGGGTACTTTGAAAGAGGAAGAAGCTTGCCCAAAGCCACATAATAAGTAGCAGAGGTAAGACTTGAACTCAGATCTCCCCTCTTAATCCCTTATGCCTTGCTGCCTCCCAGTGGGGGGAAGTTGGAAGATTTGATGGACAATTGGAGCTGTCCCAAAGTAGAATGAGCTAAATTTGGAGCCATAGTGACTTCTCTCTGACATGGGGGCCTTCAAATCTCTCCTCTGTGACTTACTGATCTTTGCAACCCTGGGCAAATCATTTTACCTGTCTGCCTCAGTTTCCTCATCTATAAAATGAAGATCATAATATACAGAGTAGCAGAGTAGCTACACTAACCTCCCAGGATTATTGTGAGGACCATATTTGTAAAGCGCTTAGCATAGTTCCTGACACATAGTAGGTGCTCAATAAATGCTTATTTATTAATATGACTGGAGTCAGGAGGTCCTGGGTTCAAATCTGACCTCAGACACTTCCTAGCTGGGTGACCCTGGGCAAGTCACTTAACCTCTATTGCCTAGCCCTTACCACTCTTCTGCCTTGGAACCCAGTTTTGATTCTAAGAAGGGTAACATTGCCTCTAATTTTATACCCAGCCCAAGTCTGCCAAAATTCTTTTCCTTCTCAACTTCTCAGGGACCACCTCCTCTTGTCCCCTCCCACCCTCCCTCAAGGTGGGAATAATCTCTCTCTCCCCACATTTCTCAAAATACCTTATGCATCTCTTCTAGACTGCAGGAATTACAATGAAGAAAGTACTAGGTAAACTTTTATGGGCTATGGAAATAGGAGGTGTTTATTTTTGAGTTGGACAGTTCCAAGAGTGCTGGCCTTACAAAGAATTGGGAACTAATTGTTGGGGAGTGGCTGAACAAAATGGGGTACCTGATGGCATACTATTGTGCTGTAAGGAGCGATGAACAGGAAGATTTCAGAAAAAGCTGGACAGACCTCCATGAACTGATACAGAGTGAAATAAGCAGAACCAGGAGAACACTGTGCACAGTAACAGCAAGATTGCGGGATGATCAACTGTGAAAAACTTGGCTACTCTCAGCAATACGATGATCCCGGACAGTTCTGAAGGACTTGTGATAAAGAATGCTCCACACCTCCAGGGAAAGAACTGTCAGCGTAGAAATACAGATGAAAACATGATTTGTCCTTTGTTTATTTGGGTTTATGATTTGGGGTTTTGGCTTTATAAGATTATTCACTTATAAAAATGAATAATATGGAAATGTTTTGAGTGATAATATGGGTATAACCCAGATTTAAAACTCATCTGTAAGAGATTGGGACTCCAGGGTTGAGTCCAAAGTTGTGCTGATAGCCAGTGGAGGGCAGCATGGTGAGGAGATGGTAGGGAAGGTCAGGATAAATTTCAGACCCTAGCTTGCCATTCACAAGGCTGCTCCCACCCTCCCATTCCCATCTGTTGTCCCACTGTACTCCAGCCATCCCAGACTACTCCCCTAGAATCATTCCCTAACCCCTGAATGCCCTCCCCACAGCATCTCTCTGGCTTTGGGGGATTCGAGTCTCACTTTCTAGCTATGTGATCTAGGACAAGTGTCTACTTTTCTGCATTTTGGGTTCCTTTTTTGTGAAAAGGGAATACGCTGAAGACTTGGGAGTCCCCCAAGGTTCACAGAAGTTGTATGTTGCATTTCAAGTTCTCTTATTTAGCCTTGTCCTTCTTACCTAGAGTCCTCTTTGTGTCTTTTCCCCCTACATTCTTTCTTGGTGACAGTATCAGCTCTCATAGGTTCAATGATTATTTCTATACTGGTTATTTTCAGAACTCTGGCATATCCAGGGTTAATCTCTCTTCAGCATCATCAACTACCCACTGGATGTTTCAAACTGGATGGTCCATAAGCATTTCAAATGCAACATATCCAAAGTGAATCATTACTTTTTTTCCCCCCTCTTACTGTCTCAGGATCAATTCTAAGAGGAGGGACAAGGGCTGGGTAACTGAGGTTAAGTGTCTTGTTTAGGGTCACCCAGCTAAGATATGTCTAAGGTCAAATTTGAACCCAGGACCTCCTGGCACCAGGCCTAATGCTCTATCCACTGTGCTACTTAGTTGCTTATTACGATTCATTATCTTGTCCCCCAAACCTTTTCTTTTGAACTTCTCCATTATTGCTAAAGGAGGCAACTGTGTGGCTTGGACCAAAGGATCCTGGAGAAAGAGATGTCAAACCCCTCCAGTATCCTTGCCTAGGAACACTCCCCCTCCCCACCATGGAGAGCTATGGCCCAGGGAGTTATAAAGAGTTGTATAGCCTGGACAACATTATTGCTGAAGGGATCACAGATTCGGTTCTGTTGGAAGTTCTCATTTTTCAGAGGAATTAGGTCCTGTTCTAGCTTGAGGGAAATCAGTCAAGGAGGGACCATTTGAGGTGGAGCTTGTCAGCCTAGAGAGATGCTGTGGGGAGGGCATTCGGGGGCTAGGGAATGATTCTAGGGGAGGAGGGTGAGTAGTCTGGGATGGCTGGAGTACAGTGGGACAGCAGATGGGAAAGGGAGGGTGGGAGCAGCCTTGTGAATGGCAAGCTAGGGTCTGAAATTTATCCTGACCTTCCCTACCATCTCCTCACCATACTGCCCTCCACTGGCCATCAGCACAACTTTGGACTCAACCCTGGAGCCCCAATCTCTTACAGATGAGTTTTTGCCACATCTTGTCTATTGGGGCCTTGCTATGCAATTTAGTGTTTAAGTTTCTTTCCTTTCCTTCTTTCCTCCCTCCCTTTCTTTCTCCTTTCATGCTTAGTTCCCTTTCTCTTTCCTCCTCCACATAAGAAGTGGAAAGCTATTGAAGATTTCTGAACTGTAGAGCACTCTATATACATCGGGAAGATTGTTAAGAGAATAGATTGGGAGATGAGTTGGGTGATTGCAGTACCAATAGTTATTTCTATAAAGTTTCAAGATTTACAAAGCATTTTCCTTCCAACAGTCTTAGAGGGGAACTATCATGTTAACTTTACAGATGTCCAGAATTGCACCACTCCTATCAGAATCCAGATTTGAATTCAGATTTCCTGGGTTCAACCCGCTTCCACTATATCACTTTGAGCTTTAAAAAAATAATAATGCTTACCTTCTGTCTTAGATTCAACACTAGGTAACAATTCTAAGACAAAAGAGGGGTAAAAGCAAGGCAATTGGGGTCCTACAGCTAGAAAGTGTCTGAGGCCAAATTGGAACCCAGGACCTCTTGATTCCAGACCTAGAGCTCTATCCACTGTGCTCCCTCGCTGCCTCATCACATTGCGTCTTAATCATCTCAAGAGTGAGCTGAGACTCGACTTGAAATCCTTGTCCCGGCCAAGACATGGCCAGGACAAGCAGCATGAAAGATCTTCAAACCAACTTAATGTTCTTGTGGATAGTTTTTCTTATCACCTCCCTCCTCCTCCTCCTCTTCAACCTTTATTAACAAAGTTCAGCAGTGCTAACCAACACAACTAACCCAAACTGGCAGTATGCCACGTTCCCCACTTCTAGAAATATTGGGTGTTCTCAGCTATCTCAGGGCTCCCTCGGCTCATTACGTCCCTATCATGGAGGGCTTTTTCAAACTTTTGATCTACATTCCGTCACCACCGTGTATGTCATTTTGGAGCTAAGCTGGGCTCCACCCTCTCTCCTGCCCAACACAGTGCCCAGTTCTCATCTTAGGACCTGGGCTCCTGGCAGGAATCTAAGCACTTCTAGCCCAGCCCAGGACTGCGAGTCCCCAACTGCCTTCCCGCTGCTTCCCAACATGCGTCCTTCCCACAATGTTCCACTTCGGTGAGTTCTGGAACAATAATCAAAGCAATCTGTACCCACTGGGGCAAGGATGTCTCCAATTGCCCCACCCCCACCCCCATTTCCGCTCCATGTTGGTGCATCTTCCCCTAAAAGAAAGCAAGTTCCTGGAGGGCAGGAACTGCTGGTTTAGGAGGAACCTTCCAGCTTGAAACCTCATGACCTTGGGATTCCGTATCCTTCGCTTCTATCCAACCTCTGCATTTAGCAGAAGCCCAGAGAGGGTCATTTGCTCAGTCATATTGGTGGCAACAGAGCTAGGATCTGAGCCAAAGTTCAGTCCCTGATGCCCCCGAGGAGGAGGAAGGTACAATGAACAAACAGGGAAGCTAAGAGGAAGGCTATTTGTAACACCCATTTTACAGAATTAAAAAAAAAAGATGTTTCAAAAGGATTTCTGAGAGAGCTAGTGTGTCCACACACACATAATGAAGGGGAGGGAATTGACTGAGGCCACCCAGCCAGTGTCACAGCTGGGACCCTGGTTTCCTGGTTCTTACAATACACCATCTTCAGAGGCTATCCAAGTGGAGGTCTAGTGAGCTGAGCTTCTCTCCCGTTTCAGGACTGGGAATATAGGGGACAGGAATAGCTCTGCCTGCCTTTCAGGCTGAGAAGAGGTCTGGGGATAATCGCTTTCCACCGTCTGCCAAGAAACAAACTCAACTCTGGATCCATGTCGACACCCCTTCCCTCCTCCTCCTCCAAGAGCCCTCCCCAAATCTTGATCCCCACCTGGCCTTTCCTTCAAGGGCTGCCCCTCCCACTGCTCTGTGCCTTTTGCTAGCCCTCCTCAAAGGCTCTCTTGAAGTGGCCTTATTTTCCATAGTTCCTCTCAAGTACCTGGAGGTCTGTTGAAGCCCATTTTCTTGTCCCTGGCACAGTGCTTCTTTGGGGTTTGTGGAGGGAGTCTATAGGCCCAGAGTGAAGAAGGGACATGGAGCTCCTGGGGGCTTGGGAGACTTTTCCAGGAAGCTGATGCTTGTGAAAAGTTGAGGGAAATAAGGGGCAAAGGATTATTTGGATAAAAATTTTATTGCTAAAAATTTTATTGCTAAAAATTTAAAGACAATTCTATTAAAGATAAAGAGTGGTTTCTGTTTTGCTCAAAGACCATTGCATCTAGAAGAGTCCTCTATTCCTATTTTCCACATGGAGAAACTGAGGTGTATCAAGAAGAATGAATTTGTTCAAGGTCATATTTTATTGGCGGAAGCATTAGGACTAGAAACCAATATTCTAAATTTGTAATCCAGGAATCTAGAATTTCTACTAAATTCCACCACCTCACTTCAGTGAAAATTCAGCCAGATGAGTGGGGATGGGTCTAAGCCCACAAGGGATGAAAGACCTACGTCACCCGAGGATACCCGAGGCCCCAGTTTGGCTCTGGCCGGTCTTCACCCTGTGTCCAGAGGACCCGGCTAGTGTGGGGATAGAGAGGTACACCCATGGCAGGTGAATTCTGATTTGTTCCGCTTTTGATATTTAAAACTGGGCCGGTTTGACTCAAATCTGCAATAACATGAATGATGATCCCCAAGTGTCCCGTCCCTTCCTAGATGAAAGCCTGCTCGCCGTTTCCCTCCCTTCCTGAGTGTTGCAAGCATGCCAGCTCTACGAATGCCGTGTCAGCATCCCCCATCCCAGAAACCCAGACTCAAGTTCTCTAAAAAGGAGCTTTATTCATTGCATTTCAATTCATGCAGTTTGAAGTCCATGCAGCGGAGGAGACGAGCACAATTATTAATTTGCTTCTTGAGGGGAAAAAATAGGGGGTAGGCAGGGGGAGGGAGGGAGGGAGGGAAGGAAGGAAAAAGCAAGCCCCAGTTTCCTTGGGACAGAGGGGGTTCCAGAAGAAACTAGACACTGTGCCTGGAGGCAAGTTCATCTTTGAACATGAGGACTGTTTCTGCAGCTTCCAGAGGCAGATGCTTAGCTCTGGATAGGGGCAGGGAAGAACAGACCAGCCACCCGGTGACCTCGGGGAGTGGGTGCATTGGCCAGAGGTGGCAAGTAAAGGTTAAGGCAGCTGTTATGGGAGCCTATTGGCTACTCCCATGCCTGGAGAGCTGCTCTTAGGAGGAAGGGGCATGAGGATGGCAGACTTTGGCAGCCACATTCCTCAGGAAATGCTATAAATATGTTATCATGGAATATTTTCCCATTTCAATAGCATTGGACATACAGCTCAACATATTGAAATATTGATTCCTTTAAAAAACAAAAACAAAAAGACAAAAAGGAAATGAAAAAATATTGCATCTTTCAGTTGGCGATTTGCTAGCCCTCAGTGCGGGCTATGTGCACCAGTGTCTTTGCCTGCGGGAGGCTCTGTGGGTGGTGGGACACTCGAGCCAGGCCACAGTGGCAGAAATGGAGTCTGTGTGGCCCTGTGCACTGGCTGTGCCGGGCGAGGCCCCAGCCGGGCTCAGTCGCCCGTCACCTGAGGGGTCTGCCCGTCAGAGGCCTGGTTAGCCGACTGGATGAACATGGGCTGCGCAAGGTCCTGGCCCGCTGGCATGGTGACCTGCTGGATCTGGTACAGCTGCTGCAGGAGACAGAAGGAAAGCAGAGACCCAAGAGAAACATCAGTCTGGGTCAGAAGACTCGGGTCCAAAACACCACCCTCATCCTTCCTATCAGCTGGACCCAACAGGCTCTGAGGCTGGCTGACATGGGGCTCGGAGAGCAGGGATGAAGCTCAGGCTCAGTCTTCCCTTTATGCAGTGAGGTAGGGGGCAGAGGGCCACGTCTGAGGTCAGGACGATGGAGCAGCAGAGCCAGAAGCCCCTTCTGCATACAAGGACCCTCACCCCCCCCCCCCCCCCCAAGCCCTTGGAGAAGGCAGAGGTGGCCAGAGTCTGGAGCCATTCCTCACCTCTACAAATGCAAAAGACATAGCCTTGGAATTCAGCCTGTGCACATGTGCTGGGGAGCCGTCCATACCCTGGACACTACCCCTATTTATCTTGCTCAGAGGAATAATAAAAGGAGGGTGTTGTTCAGGTATACCACCTGCCATGTGACCACGGGCAAGTCACTAACTTCCTGAGCCTTGGTTTTCTTGTCTATGAAATGGGGGTACTAATTCCTATATTACCAAAGAGGGCCTATTGCACCAAAAATACTCTGTAAATCTCAAGAGCACTGATGGGGATTCCATCGTTTAGCTCATCAGTTTGATGGTTCCCAATCACAAAGCCCATCCTGTGTGGGGACTGCACGCTGGAGGCTGGAGGCCTTCCTTGATGCCCTCCTCTGACTTCTACTCTTCAAAGCAGCTCATTGGTTCTGCACAAGTTACCCAGAGGGAAGAAGAAGGAACGGGACTGCAGCCAATAGCCCAGGGAACCCCAATCTCAGGGTGGCTTTACCTCATGCTTAGGCCTAGAACTGGAGAGCCCATATTTGCCTTCCAGGTACTTCCTAAGAAGCCAGGTGATGTCTTTGGACAGGACCTACAATGTGAGGTTCTCGTCCTGCCTGCACAGATCTGCTCTAGAACAGACAAGGTGAGATCCTTTCTTCCCTCTTCAGGGCCTCAGTTTCCTCCTCTACACAATGAGATAATGGGGCCAGATGATCTCTATAAAGTCCTGCCAGCTAGTATTCTGATGGGCATCTTGTTCTTGAAGTTCCTTAGGGAATGATCTCCTTTTAGCCATTTCTGTCCACCATTTGTTCTAACAGAGGGAAAGGCCAGCTGCTGTAATCACTCCATTCCCCAGGCAGCCTGGAGGCTGCCTGTCCAGACTGATGGCTGCCTACCAAAGAAGCTCTCTTCCCCACCCCCACCCCCCCCCTTCACAGACCCAGGACCCTACCTGTCCGTCTGTGAACTGGCTAAACTGCTGCTGTCCTTGCTGGACCTCTGTCTGGGTAATCTGTGGGAAATTAAAAAGGAGACGAAAGGGGGTATGTGAGCTGTGGGCGCCAATGGACCACTCCCAACCTCAATCTTGAGGGACAGCCCCTTCCCATCCCTGCAGTGAGCCCTACCTGCATCCCTCTCTTTCCCACCCTGTGGCCACAGCATACACAAGCCTGGCCAAAGTCATGGGCTGGTGGAGGATGTGACTTTCATGGGCAGCAGGCAGGAGGGGGCAATTCCTATGGCTATGGGCAAAGCTAAAGCAAGACTGCTAAGAGAGAAGTTAGAAAGGGGGCAGCAATGGTTCCTCTCTTAGAGGGAGGCTAACAGACAGATACACGTACACACACAGACACACACAAAATTCTCTGCCTCCATCTGACTTTAGGGTAAAGATCAAACAGTCTGGCAGGCTGGCAGCTCAGCCCTGGCCAAGAAGCCCTGTAGCCAACCTAGAGCTGCCTTTTCCCACAAGGGGTTGGAGGAAAACAGGAATGGCAGAAGAAGTGTGTGAGCAGTATTCATATAGCTAGACACAGACACAGACACAGACACAGACATACTCCCTCAATCATGAGATAACACTAAAGCAATCAGATTGTGGATATATGAGAAAAAAATTTGTGAACAGAATTTAAAAGCAAATTTATTGACACAAGTAGCCTCCTAAGCCTAAATTAGATCCTGGAACAAATGAAGAATGGTTCCAGTCCATGAAGAGGCAGATGGGGGTCCCATGACCAACATGAGAAGGAGAAGGCTCCCATACTGTCTAGTTGTACATGGCCGTGGACAAGCAGCATTCACTTTCTGGACTTTGGTCTCATCATTTGTAAATGAGAAAGTGGGACCAGAAGATACTTAAAAATCCTAAGAAAATAGAATTTGCCTTTAATTTCCGTAAAGTGTTGGCACTGCCCAGGGTTCTGTGCAGGACCTGAACGAGTTGGCATGATGGTAAATGGCCTCACTCCACCTCCTCCACAGGTCAGCCTTCTCCTTTGTCTTGGCATGGATACAGATACACACATACATGTTCAAAACACCCTGTCCCAAAATTTTCTTCACTCTTGTAACCTGCTTCCCAAAGCTAAGTCCTGGGGAGCAGAAAATACTCTCTTCACCATACAGACACACAGAAAGGACTTTCCAGAATATATTATCGGCTTTCTCAAAGAGGCTAGTGGCTCACACAAAAGCTGGACCTGAATCCAGGAAATTGGGTTGTAAAACTAAAACTAGAGACCTAAGTTTGGAAAAGAACCCTTTCAACATCTCAGAGGCTGTTCAAAACCTGGAAGCCTCATTTTTTGGCTTCTTCCTTACATTTCCCTAAATGAGATCTTTGGAGACCTGCTCTAGAAACCCAAGCCTGTCACCACTGTCAATAGAAGCATCACCAAAGATGCAATTGTACCAGACAGGTCCAGTTCTTAAACGATCGCTGCTTTTTTTGGGTTCAGGGGAAAAGGATCCATTAACAATGTCCTTTCTCCCTCAAGCAATGGGCCCACAGCCCATGGCAACTACCTCCCTTCATCATCACAATCCAAAGAAGTCATGCCCTTTCACATCCTGTCCCTCTCTTGCCCTGAGTGGTAAACCCAAAGGCAATGGAAGCCACCCACTCTTCATGCCCCTAAGACCCCCCAGTCATGATAGACTCCCAGGTCTCCACAAACAAGGGGCTTAAAAACCCCAAAATGTAAAGAAGGAAAGGAGAGAAATTTTCTGATATCTGCCTGCTATAAGGGGGAAAAAACCTGGAAGATTAAGTGTGAGCCGGCTTGCTGATATCAGGCTGAAGGTGGCTGTGAGCCTCCCCAGAGGTGCCACGGACTGATCTTGTGGGTCCCAAATAGCTGCTAGGGCAATCTATCCCAACTACCAACCTGAGTCATGGATTCACATCACTGGTCTGTGTCTTTCAAGTGTCCCCTTTGAATCTTTCTCTGCAGTTTTTTTTAAACACTGAAAATAGTCTAGACACACATCTAACTCTACAGCTCCTGGTGTTCCACGAGTTCTGGACTCCCCACACTAACAACTACAACAAGGGTGGCTGCAAGGATGAAGGAGTGAGAGCTGGGTGCAAGGGTCACTGAAGTGGGAAAGAAGGTGTCCCCCAGGGAACCCCTCTGGCCTTTGGTGGCCTCAGTACAATTTAAAATTTTTACAGTACTGACCTGCTGTGCACTAGCCGCAAGAGTCTGGATCTGTCCCTGAACAACCTGGGTGCCTGATACAGGCTGTGCTAAGCGGATATACTGAAGCTGGCCGGCATTTAACTGCACCTAGATGGGGCAGACAGACAAACAAACAGAGACCTTGGTTAACCTGAAACATGTGAAGGTGATTATTTCCATAACTGGAGCCAAAGAAAACTCAGCCCAGGAACACAGACAGTCTTTTCCTAGGCATAGCTGTCAAAGTGGGCATAAGAACAGTGACTGGGCAAGGTGGGCAGGGTTTCACTGACTTTGGAAAAAATAAAATGGACCCAACACAACTGATATTCTTGTGATTTCAGAGAAACGAGAGAATCTCCTAACTTGCCAGAAACATTGTGTTTGCCAGTCACCCTTTCCATAGTAGTTGGCCACTGTGGATGAGAAGACCCACTACTACCGCCATCGCAAGTCCAGTGGCACTCTTTCCTCCTCCCCTTTCCCTTTCTGCCCCAGAAAGTCTAAGAGAGGCAGTCCACTCCTCTCTGGGGAAGGTAGGGGCTGACTGATCTGATGCTGTGAAGAGCTCCAATGTCTGCCAGGGACCCAATCAAAAATGGCTATCGCCCTGCTTGGTAACCTTAGTGCTACCCAAACCCTCATCTCTCCAGGGAGAAAGTGGGTGCTGCAGGCCACTGCTACCCCAGAGGGGCAAGGGTAACAGCAACCAGAGGAGAGGATTTTTAGGCGCCCGAACCTTCTAGGTTTGCACTGCTAATGCCTGCATGATGGGGTGAATAGAAAAAAGAAACAATGAACTGAACATCTCACACTGGCTTAGGCAACCAAAGCTTGAAAAATCCTCGAGATTCACACATGCTCATGATTCAATTTCCGATGATAAAATAATAACGGTGCAGCACTGAGATCCGAGTTATACCTTAATTGAGCCTTAACACTCAAGTGAACCATGGAAAAAGTATTTCTCCCTCCAGTGTGCAAATGAATGGTGGACCAGAGAGGTCAGAGAGGGAGAGAACAGATCGTAGAGCCCTAATCCTCAACTCTTCCTAAATATTCATCTACAAATAGAAACGAGTGCCTCCATGAAACAAAGCATATCAAATAAACCAGGCAACCTTAGAAAAGCAGCTGGGTTCCACCTGAAATAAGCATTGTTTGGTTTCTGGTTCCTATTCAGTTTGCTTGTACTCCTGGGCTCTCCACTCACCTGCCCCCAATGGGGAGGTTCCTAGGGATGTTATATAAGAGCCCTCCACACTAGTTCAGCTCTCCTCAATTCCCTATAGAATCCAACTCCCCTGCAGGGAATGTCACTTTTCCAAAGGGCTCCATATAATGCTGAGTTTCAGCAGGAAAAGTGCTGAGGCAACACTGTGCCCCACCCTCTGTGGGGTTAATAAATAAGAGACTCTCCCCACAAAAAGACAAAGCTGGGAGCAAAAAGGGAAGGAAGAAAAGATACAACCAAGCTGGGAAGCAGAGCAAAGGTAGCAAGAGACATAAGAACAAAAGAAATAAACATCTCTGAGACTTCAGATCTGTGGTGCAGAAGCCCCTTCATGGACCCTCCAAATTCCAGAGAGTGCCAAAAGGGCCACATGGCAGAAAACCTCGCAGGCTAAGAGGTAGAGGTTTCTCTGGAGAGCAGTAGCTTGATACGGCTAAAATACAAAGTCCAAAACCCAACATGCTAGTATGACTAGGCAAGGATTCCTGTAGTCATGGAGAAGATGGCAGGAGGCTTAGCAAATCTCATCTACTAAGACATGGCTGGTTAGGGTGGTCTCCCAGGCTCTCACTCAACAACCATACAATGAGAAATGAAAGTCAATTAGAAGATTCACATGATCGTTGTCTGAAAGTCTTGATACAGAAGTGGGAAGAGACCTGGACAGACCTTCAAAGAAGTAATTCTCAAGGAAGGGAGGAGCCCTGTGAAGAAATGGGGATTTTCAGCTCAATATTAGCTACCTTCTATTATCTAAAAAAGTCCCAGGATGGTAAGTACAGCTAGACTCATTTGGCATAGAAATGAGAGCAATGAGTATGTGTTGGGAGAATAGGGGGTAGAGATTTCAGAAAGGTATTTCCAAACAATTAAGAGTATCACGGGGCAGCTGGGTAGCTCAGTGGATTGAGAGCCAGGCCTAGAGACAGGAGGTCCTAGGTTCAAATCTGGCCTCAGACACTTCCTAGCTGGGTGACCCTGGGTGAGTCACTTGACCCCCATTGCCTAGCCCTTACCACTCTTCTGCCTTGGAGCCAATAAGACAGAAGGTAAGGGTTTAAAAAAAAAAAGAGTATCACAAAGTAGCATGGGTTCCTGAGAGAGGTAAACTTCCCATTCACTGAAGGTCTTAAAGTAGATAAAATGACTATTTTGGGGAATGCTCTGGTCAGTCAATAAACATTTATTAAGCACCTATTGTGTGCCAGGTACCATGCTAAGTGCTGCCAAAAAAAGGAATCTTGCTCAAGTACAAGTTGGACTAGATGCCCTAAGGCTCCATTCAGTTTTTAAGATTCCTTGATTTATGGTGAATGTGATTAGAAAACACTGAAGAAACATCAAGTTTCTACTGTAAACTTCAGAAGGAAGCTGTAAGTTCTGCTTGGTTTCTACTTTAAAGGCTTGTTATGGTGAAATCATTGGTCCAAACCACCTAATTTCTCCACTAAAGGGCATGTTCCAGACCTTCAGGATCCTTGCCTATATCCCCTTCAGAGCAAAGTGTCCTTTGATTACTCTGAAGTGAAGAAACATTCTTGGTTCTCTAAATGGGCCCCAATGTGCTAAGCTTCCACACCCTGACCTCGGGGTGAACATCTCAGCGACCCCTATAGGCTTACAGTCAGGTTTGGAAGGGCTCCTTGGACACACAGCCCAAGGGGATCAAGTCTCCAAGTCATTGAAGGGATGTCACAGGAAAGGAGAATTAGACTGGTGCAGCTTAGTCTGAGAACAGGATTAATAGCTGTAGGCAAAAGTGACAAAGATTCATATTTTGAAGTTGTGTAATAGGGGAATAGGCTGCCTTGGGAGATAGTGAGTTTCCCTATTAACAAAGGTTTCTTGGGAGACCACTTCCTAGGAATAGGTAAAGTGGATTCCTATTGGATTAGATACCTTCAGAGATCTGATCCAATCTTGAGGGTCTAATCCATCACGTCATCTTCCAAGGAAGAGCTCTCTCTGAGGGTCATGCCTCTCCTTTCCCATATGCTTGGTCTTTGTGTGTCCCCAGGACAGAATCTAGACTAATGTGGTATGCAGAGGAGGAAGGGGGCCATTCATTCAGAATCCAGAGGCTTACCACAGGTCCTCTCCCATCCCACCCCACCCCCCTTCTGTCACCAATCTTTGCACAATCAGCTGGTCACTCAAAGTCTGGAAAACCCAATGTAAATAGTTAGAAATGAGCTATCTTATATCATGGAGGGACAAGGAATGAAACAGCCCCTACAGGCCACTTGCTCCATGAAAGTCACCTTTTGTAGTAGTGATCAATGTAATGCATGCACCTTTTAGTGCCAAGATAACCCAAGTCATAGAATGGGTTGAATGGGAGAAAGAGTCAGAGAAGGGGGAGTTGGGAGAAAAAAAAGGTGTGGAAGATGGGCAGGAGAGAGGAAAGAACAAGGAGAGTGGGGAGAAAAAAAAGAAGGGCAGGAGGAAAGGGATAGAGCAGAGAGGACAAATCAAAAAGCCAATCCTCCTCAGAAATAAGATACCTCGTGGCACAAGGGGAAAAAAAAATCAGTCCACGTCGAAGGAATGGATCAGTTAAATGAAAGCCAAAAATACACTTTACTGTGGGCTCCACTGGGAACTGACTCATGAATATGCAACCAGTGTATTTACAGCCTCTCCCTAACCCATCTACAAAAGGCTCAGAAAACCAAAGGGCCAGCTGTGTGGCCACAGCCTCTGGCTGGATCATGTCCCCGGCTCAAGAGCCAGCTATTCTTCTCAGCATCTCCAGGACAGGCTTACCGGAATTTGCTGGATTTCCCCTGTGTTGGTGATGATCTGTTGCATCACCTGCATGGTCTGTCCTGTGCTGCTTGGTGCCTGCTGGGTCTGGCCCTGGGGCTGGGCCTGGACAATCTGCACCTGCTGACCTTCTCCAACCTGCATCGTCACAGGGGTGGTCTGGTGGCAAAGAACAGGAAAAGAGGTGAATTGGGGGACCAGTAGGATGGCCTAAAGGCTGATACTGATAGTATGAGAAACACCCTTTGTTCATTTGAAGAGTCAAGGCCAAACAAAGAGGAAGGTTATCCTGATTCTTGAGTCAATCTAGGGGACTCCTGAACCCTACAATCAACCCTCTCCAGTTACCTTAGAGCTACCAACTAGCCTGCAGCTCTTCTCTCCAGGCTGGGCTGAACCTTGTAAGCCCACTCCTAGGGTCTGAACAAGAGGCAACCCAAACATATGAAACCATTGCATCAAGTCAGAAGATGAAGGGTCTAGTCTCTGGCTCTGCCCCTTCAAAGCTGTGTAATTATGGGCAAGACATTCCCTTTCTTGGAGACTTAGCTGCCCCACAAGTAAAAAGTGATACCAGCCCAAAGGCAGAGAAGATGATCTCCAAGGTCTATTTTAGGTCACAAACACAGGATTCTAACAAAGTCATTTTAATCTCTAAATGGATCTTGTCCTCTAAATGCTTGCTGCCTTTTCTGTCCCAGCTCAGCGACCAATGGGCAAAATGAAAGGGAAACTACAGATGCTACTGAACATATAATCCTGGGGAAGGGGAAGAAAGAGAACAAAATTTGGGTTGAAGACTTTAATTGGCCAAAATTTATTGAGCAGGGAAGACCAAGTAAAAGAATGAAGCAATTTTCAAAGTCTACATAAATGCCAACTATTAACTGTCATTATGATTACTCTGTACAGAGCTCTGATCTCACAGGTTTTCCTCTAGCCTTTCTTTAATATTCAGGTGACTGAAAGAACAGAAAAACCAAATTGCATCAGTGGCCCACTTACATGCAGAGATGAGAAGTTGCAGAGACTACAAAAACTCTATCCTCATTCAAACACTGCACATGGGAAGAAATCTACTGGGCTTGTTGAATGAATGAATGTAAAGTAGAAATTCTCTAGATTTAAACCACTGAGCTCCAAGTCCCTGCTTAGATATCCTAAGGCAAGTCCCTTTCTCTCTATAGGTCAAGGTTTACTCTATAAAATACTGTCCTTCCGCATGTCCACAGTAAGGGCTTTCTCTAGCTGGACATGTGATGAGGTAAGAGGAGACCACTGGATCCTTGACCCAGAAACTCCCCGCCTCCCTTTGAATCTTCATGAGATAGTTGATGGCAGAAGGCATAAACAGGAAAACTTAAGAGTCATTTCTTCCATGCAAAATGAAATGGAATGACTTCTAAAGCTCTTTCTAGCTCTAAGTAGCTGTTCTCTAAGTGTTTAAGAACTTCTGATTTGAATTTGGAATTAGAACTATCAGAAATCCTAGAAACCATGACTCCCTCATTTTACAAGTAAAGAAGCTACAGGTGGGAGAAGTTAACTGGCCTACCCAGTCACTCAGGGTACTGTCCCCTGTATGTACCATACTAGCTTTCATGAAGTGTTGGGAATTCTCAGGGAAATATATGAAGACTTTTAAGGCCATCAAGTATAAGAAGGATTGTGATGTGTGGGTCCATAATGTTACTGGAAGCTTAGGGTGCTGGGAGTATGATGTCAAAAGATAATCCAGGGTAATCACACTAAGATGATGATGTTAAGAGTTCTTTAAAGTATTACAGTTATTTGAGACAGCAGTTAACCCTAAATTCCTGCACAGAAAACAAGTTAAAGAGAAGATATGGATGCCAGTCCTGTCTCTGAGACCCTGGGAAAGCCTCTCCATGTTCTAGACAATGCTAGCTGAGCAATTTCTAGTGGCAGAGAAGGGAATCTATCTGCACTGGTAAGGGGATTTTCCTTACCAGGAATTCCTTCTACTAACAAACATCACAAGCTCTAAAGATACTTCTCTCCCTCTGTAAGTTAAGTGTTAACCTTCTCCCTGAAGGGCTGTTAGATCCTCTATTCACCCACTCAGAAATAAGAGACGGGCAGGGAAGTTCTAGACCAGGGCTCTCCAGGCATAGCATGAAAAGTTCATTATGATAGTTTTTTCATTAGATAAACTTTCCAATTTTATAGCAGAAAAACTGGACTTACTTTATTGAAATGTTAAGAGTGGTCAATGTGATACAGTGGGAAGGCCACTGGTTTTGGAGAGGTAGGTTCAAACTCCATCTGTGGCACTGGAAGTCAATCAAACTTTCTGAGACTATTTCCTCCTCTATAAAATGGTGTAAGGCTCACAACCTATCCCACAAAGCTATTACAGGAAAGTACTTGGTAAACTTTAAGTTACTACAATGAATATGGGTTTAACTAGGATTTGCCTCTAATTCTATAAAATGCACTTATTTTTTGCTAAGGAAAAAGACCTAAAGTTATCAAACTTCCATAATTTCCAGAGGGGCTCAGATTGGGGGGGGCAGAGGTTGTGTAGAAACAGCACTGAGGGAAGCTGGGGAGGGACATTTTATTGCCCTCTTGACCTTAGCAGGCTTAGATAAGTTAAGCAATTTCAGAGGTGGCAGAGGCTGAATGCGATCTCCTGCCAACTCACTGCCTGACTGTATCAGTTGCATCTTGGGACACATTTCTAAATCATTGTGGGAAAATGAGGTCTCATGTAAATGTTGTTGCTATGAAGTAGTATGTGGTCTGTGTTTCTACTTGGGTCAAATAGGCTACTGAGAAAGCTACTTGGGATGACTATCCAATCAGGAACAGCCTTTAGAAAACCCTTAAAAATTCTTTTTGGAAATGGATAGAAACAAGTGTGGCTCCAACCACTGCAGTCTCAAGTGTTAAACAGAGATAATTGAGGTCTTCTAGGATAAAAAAGGAGCAGAGACTAAAATGAATAAAAACAAACAGACAATTAGCCTTAATGCCCCAAGAACAACTTTGTCTAGAAAGGAGAGTCCAGCATCAGGGAGCTGAGGAGGTTTCCTCTACCCTTCAAGATGCCAGGTGCCAGCTACTTTCCAGACAATGCCCTAGTTTTTGAGGAGAGAGCCCTCTGGATCCTGTTGCAAAAACAGAGAGCTGTTTGACACCAGTGGGGTAGGGCAATGGAGGGAAGCTGGCACTGGTAGTCATTCCTTTAAAGGGTCTGAGTGTCAGTTCTGGAAATCTCCCAGAGAGCAAGCCTGGTCCCTATTTCACTTGTTCTGCATAGCTGGGACAGCTCTATATAGGGCCCTCCATAATGTTTTCAGAAGTTTTGATCCTCTAAGCTGGCTTCTTCATTTGATTGAGGAATGCTCTCAAGGCAGGGAGTTAGTGGCCATGCTAGGACTGAAACCCCAGGCTCCTGACTGCCTGATCAGGGCTATACTCTTAGAAGGACTCATCTTTTGCTCTTGTTTGATCCCATCTGGAACACTATGCTTGGATCTCTGCACACCACACTAGGAAGGACATTAATACACTGGAGGGCTCCAAAATCAAAGAGGGGATAGGGCCATCCCATAAGAAGAATCTGTTCAAGAAATTGCAGGTGTTTAACCTGAAGAAATCTGTAGCAGCAGAGAAGGCTGGGCAGGTAGGAACTGGGAGTAACTCATGGGACACAATCACTGTTTTCAAGTATTTGAAAGGCTGTCACGTGGAAGATGGATTAGATGAATTCTTCTTGGCCCCAGAAAGCAGAACCAGGAATAATGGGTAGAAAATGCAGAGGCACATTTTGGCTCAGTAGAAGAGAACTTCTCTCAGAGCTAAAATGGGCTGCCTCAGGAGGTAATGGGTTCTCCAGCTCTGAGTGACTAGGGACATCAGAAGAAGGGATTCCTGCTAAGGAATGGGTTGGAATAAATGTCCTCTGAGGCCCCCTCCTGCACTTGAGGTTTAGTATTTTCAGTGACCGTCTTTTGTATCTGGGCAACCAATCTCTCCTATCGACTTTTAAAAAAAACCCAAACAACAAAACCCTTACCTTCTGTCTTAGAATTAATATCAAGTATCAGTTCCAAGACAAAAGATGAGCATAAGGGCTAGGCAACTGGAGTGAAGTGACTTGCCCAGGGTCAACACAGTTAGGGAGTGTGTCTGAGGTCAGATTTGAACCCAGGACCCACCAGGCTCTAGGCATGGGACTCAATCCACTGAGTCACTTCTGCCCCCCTAATTTTGTCCATTTCCCCCAACCAACATAACAACCAATGATTTGGAGGTCTTCGGACAACCCAAATGTGGCTGGTTCACTGACCTGGCCCTGCTGAGGTTGGGCGATGATGATCTGTCCTGACTGGATGGTGGTTGTGGAGGTGGTGGTCTGCTGGCCAGTCTGCTGGCCCTGGACCTGGACAGCTGCAGGCTGCTGGGCCAGAGTGAAGTAGTACTGGACGGGCTCCGCAGGAGTCACAGATTGGCGTACCTCCTCCTGTGGGGTGGAAGCAGACCCAGGTAAGAGGAAAAAAGGACACACTCAGCAAAAAGCAACTGTAATCGCCAGAGCAGCAGGGCCGCCTCGGTGAATTTCCATTCTTTCCCCAACATGCTCGGCACATTCCCCATCCTGATGCTGATCTCTCCACATCTAAAGCCAAGGGAGAGTGGAATTCCAATAGCCTGGCTATGCTAAATCAAACTAAAAATAACCAATTTCAGAGGCCCACAAAACATCCAGCCAAATTTCTGAAGTATAGCATAATCACCAATTTCATGATGAGTTGCAAATAATTACTGCAGCTAAACCCTATGCACCAGTGGACTTGTCAGTAAGTGTCCTCGAGGTTTGTTATCTGAGTGAAGCACTAATTGGAAGGTGCTAACGAAGCACCATGGCCCTGATGTCTCACCCTTCTCTCTCCATTACCCCCCTCCAAAAAAGTGTTGACTCAGTCTGGTGCAGCAAAAGTGGCAGAGTCCCACTCCTTTGGGGGGCTTCAGCGTCGTAATCGTGGTGGCCATTTCAGATCAGCAAGTCCAATGACAGGGCCAACCCCATAGCAGAATGCCTTCTAGGGCTACTTTTATTGTAGGAAAACATAAGCCACACTTCTTTCCCGATTCCAGCAGAGGGGCTTGCACAAGCAGACACTTAATAAATGTGTACTAAATTGACTATTGAACCATGAAAGCACTGCCCAGGGACCTGCTGAATGGGTTTCCTTCCAGCCAGGGCCTGACCCACCCTTGCTGGAGTGAAGTACCTCTGGTCAGACCCTTCTGCTCTCTCCCACAGGGAGAGCTGTCTTCTCACGAAGTTCATCTGGGGTTCTCCATGGCAGAAGGAGTAAACAGCCCTCTCCCAGCCACCTTGAGCTCACAGCTGAGAGTGTAGGATGTTTACACACACTACAGCATGGTTTTCTCTCGAAGAGTCCAGTGCCGCCCCTGTCACTGATAAAACAAAAGGTAACCCAGAGCACCAGCATTTTGGGGGAGGTGGGGCCCTGTGCTGGACCTACAAGAACAATAATAAGAGCATACAGAAAACCAAAAAGATACAGAAACCAAAGAATTATTACCTGAAATCTGTCAAATAAAGACATTAGCTTCATTAATTCATTAATTCTAATTTATTCTAGACTAGGAGTTCTTAACCTAGAGGCTGTAATTTAAGGGGAAAAAACATGATAACTATTTCAAATTAATTTGTTTCTTTTGTGCATAGGACTGCATTTAAAAACATGAATGGGTCTATAAACTTCATCAGACTATTGTGATAACACAAAAATGGTTAAGAATCCCTGTTCTAGACTACTGTATGTTACGATTTTAAAAAAATTATTTTATTGAACAGAAAGACTAGAAGAAAACACCTTCTTTGAGGTAGAAGGGCTATTCCTACCCTGCTGCCCGCCCCCCCACCCCTACCTCAAGCTGTTTCAGAGCTCCCACAACCCAATATAATGAAGCATACACTGGGATCATAAATAGGATGCCAGTGAAGTACAAGCTCCAACAACTCAATTTGAAAAACAGAGGAATTTGAGCTGAAAGAGGCCTTAGACCCCCTTCATGGGACAGGGTAGAAATAGTGATTTGTACATGGTCATGTAAGGTGTCAAGTGACAGAGGTGGGATTGGACTCCAGGTCACCAGCCCACAAATCCAGTGTTGTTTCTACTGCTCCATGCTGCCCGCCTCCTACCAATGTAGGAAGGCTCGAGAAGTCCTGACTCCAGAGAACTGAGGAGAAAACATACTCCTCTCCCTTTAATACAGAGTTGGGAAATTAAAGGTGTGGAACAAAGCACACACCTGCAACCACTGTTCTTTGCTACATGAGAGGATACAGGGAACAAGGACACATGCTGGTAAATGACAGTGAAGTTATAAATCAGCAAGTAAGCTTTTTTTTTTTTTGTTAACTCTTACTTTCTGTCTTAGTATCAATTCTAAGACAGAAGGGCAAGGGGTAGGCAATGGGGGTTAAATGACTTGCCCAGGGTCATATAGCTAGGAAGGATATAAGGACAACATTTGAACCCAGGACCTCCCATCTCCAGGCATGGCTGTCTATCTTATCCACTGTGCTACCTAGCTGCCAATAAAACTTTTTTTTTTTAAGATAGGCTTTGCATATCACTCAACAATGGACTAAGTGCCTGCTAAGCAGGAAAAGGCTCAACCCCAAGGGATAATGAGAGATAAAACACAGGGAACAAGGAAAAGCTATGATCTGGGTAAAGTCACAACTTTCTCCAAGAACCTTAGTGTCAGTTCCAAGGTCAGCCAAGAATCTTCTGACCCTGACATTAGTTTGACTGTGAATGTATAATCCCCCAAGTGGTCCCTCTAGGCACAGCTTTGAGCTCTGCCTCTCCTGTCTTGGGTTGGCTTTCACAGCAAGAGCATTCCGTCGCCAAGAGGCTGGAGCATCAGAAGCTGGGGGAAGATGGCGGTGTTTTCTGTACAAAGGGGAGCTGTCTTGTTTTCATATGTCTGAGGTACTCTGTGGCGACAAAGTCTGCTGCAGCTTTGTGAACACTGAAGGGAATGGGTTCAAAATTTCAGGGTGGGTTGTGTCCCCCCTAAACTGGGAGGTGCCCTGCTGACAGCTCAAGAGCCTGCTGGGAAGACTACAACACTAGATTCCAAATTGATTCCTCATACATGAAGGAAACCAGTTTTCTGCCTTCACAAAGTGGGCTTTTGAGGTTAATGTATCACAGTGCTCCAGGCAGAAACAACGTTAAACCTGAACCTGTTTAAACTGGGACACAGGGAGAGAGCCCTGCAGTCTTTTATTTCCATTCTGTAGCCTCTGTTGCCAAAGCAACATAACAGTGACATTCTGGCCCCTTCTCCCCAGCATAATAGACATTAACCTGTCAGCTGGGCCTGTGTGGTGGCTGAGATAAAATACCAAATCTTGCCTTGGCCAGAAGACAGCCTTGTGATCTGTATATTTTTGCAAAGTTGCTGGAAAAAAAAAAAGAGGTTCCAGGTATCTTTTCCACCAAGAAAAACTATACTATGTCAACTAACACTAAGGATTGCATTGAGGTGTCCCATACCTTATTTTAGGGTACTAGGAGGAAGATAAAGTTGTGCCAAGGGGGCTTCTCTATCCTTCCACACCCTGCTCTCTCCCTCTGAACGATCTCATTACCACTGAGCAAATGCGCCACCAACCGACAAGAGAGGAAACATGATCCTTTTAGAAGACAAAACCCTGAATAACCCATCCAATCCTTTCTAGAAGGTAGCTGCTTGTGGGTCTGCTTCCTCTGATAGAACAGCATCCAAAGAAGTGAGGAGCAAAGGAGATTGTCCAAGCCACCCTAATAACCTTCTGTGCTCCCTTGCATGAGTACAGGCTAACACAGGAAGTAGGATAAGATTGCTATCAGTTTAAGATGGAGTCCTTACCTGAAATTATTTTAGGACCTGAGCCAAGTTGTTGTGAAGCATTAGAAATGAGAATACATTATACTTAGGAGGTTCCTGTCCATTGGAAAGACTTTAGAACACATCGAGGGGAAGAAATGTCAGAGTGAATGTGTGTGGTTTGGAGGACTACACATAATGGGATGAAGGAGCTGCTCCCCAGAAATCACTGCCTGGATGTGGAAGTGCCTTCTAATTCACCTTTAAACCAGGTAAATGATCACAAGTCAGGGAACAAGTTTTTCCTTGACCTCCATTTGTGAATTCCCAGAAGCCAAGAGAACCCAGTAGAGGCCTACCCATCAAGCAGCCTTGCGCCACTGCCCAGGCTGAGGTAGTCTGTGGCCAGTTCCAGGACTGCTGGGGAGAGCAAACTGCTGCCTCTTTCAGAAAGAGAGATTTGGAGAGTTGGCTGTTTTAAAGTAGCTCAAGAGGTGCCAGGCTATTTGGAGCAAGGGAGAGCTTCATGCCCTCAGAGGATTAAAAGTGCTATCTTGGAATTTCAGGCCAGCTTTCGGCAATCTCAACCCCTCAAAGGCCAGACAGCAGCTGTCCTGAATGGGGAGCCAATCAACTGCTCCACTAGCTACAAAGAGCTAGGCCTGAGCAGGAAGAAGCTGTTTCAGCTCTATGCAATCTGAAAAGAGCCTGAGCCAGGGCTTCTCCAAGCCTTGGTGTTCAGGCAGGTCTGGAGGGAGCCAAAAATATGAAAAGAAAATGACATGACCCTCATGTAAGGTCTAAGAAATATTCTGCTAGCCCCAACACCACCAAGGAAGAGCTTGGGGACAGAAGTCCTCATGCAGCTCCCTGTAAAAGGAAGCGCTTGTCATATAAAGGGGTGAGAAAAGGTCTAACAAAGCAGAATCTCTTTGTGGCTTTGTTTGCTCAGGATGAGAAAGCTGGACTGACCCCTGCCTACAGTTCTTTAACCTATTTCAGGTGTCCCCTGGGAGCGGGGCTGCCCTTTGAGGCAGCGCTGCTTCACTCTACTTGTGGCCGGGACGCCTGTGGCAGCCTGCCGCTGTAAACATCCGACTGAAAGCTCCTCCAAGCACCTTACAGCTTCCAGTCAAGGATGTTTACAGCGGCAAAGACTGCCCAGAGAGCTAGGACACAGCAATGCCGCTCTTTGGGGTAACAGACTCCCTTCAGTTCTGATGACATTGGTGCATCAGAGCCAGAAGGGTTCTGCACTCCATACCATCATCTTTCCCCCTCTCCCAACTTGGGCCTTCCCAGGGCCTGCTATTCTCACTGACGGAGACAGGCAGGCAGAGTGCGCAGATTCAGTGCAACTATGGCCAGAAGCATTGACCATCATGTTGCTCATTACCAACACTTAAAATTTTACATTAAAAATACCAGAAGAATTAAGGCTTTAGACCCATAGCCAAGGGCCCTTGGTGTTTATCTGACTCAAGCCCTTTCCTTTCACAGAAGAGAAGAATGAATCTTGAGGAAGAGGAAGAAAAATACCCATGGTCACAGAGCTAGTAAAGTGATGGTGACAAGCCTAGAATGTAGGTTCCCCTCTCATTTTGCCCCTTCACACCACATTTCTTTCCATTATCCATCACAGATTTAGGGCCTGAAAGGAACTGAGAGATTGCCCAGGCCAATCTCCTCATTTTATTGAGGGAGGAATTGAAACCAGAGAGAGTAAATGATTTACCCAAAATCACAAAGGCAAGTAAGCAGTGGAGTCAGGATTTGAACCCCACATCCTGTGACTCCAGATCTATCCCTTTCCATCGCACAATGCTGTCTCCTGCTGTTCTGTACATTTCAACCAAGTTCCTAAACCAGAGGGGAGAGTAACTTTCCAATTACGTTAAAGAATGATGTGTGGGGATTCATGATGCTTATCTTTTGATTTTATAAAAGGCAGTGTGAGGGGCAAAGGAAGGAGTGGGGAATAAAAGTAGGCCACTCACCCATCATCGTGTTTGACCTGCATGTTTGCCATAAATACCAGTGCCTGCACTTGGATAGGGAGGATCTATAAATGAATTCTTTAGTATAGTTCACTAAGCATGTTTCCTCATTTCAAAGGCACCTAACAGTCAGGATGTAAGGTCTAGGATGTAGGGTCTGGGGAGTACCAGAGAGTCAGAAGATCTCAGTCTAAGGCCTGGCTCAACCCTGTAATCAATGTTAAAAGAGATAGGTTGCTTCTCCTCTCTGAGCCTTAGGATGTCCATATGGGTTTGACTACCCATCTCTGAACTTCTTGCCAGCTCTACCATCCTTTGAGATTGTCACTGGGGAGAAGCAGCATGGTTTTGGAAGTAGTGTAGAGTTGGAAACCCCTGGAAAAGTCTGAGTCTTAGACTGATACTTGCTAATTGTGTGACCCTGGGCAAGTCACTTAAATTCTGAGTCTCAGCTCCGTTACTTATAAAATGGGGATAACAATACTTGCCACCCTATCTCACAAGAATTGTTGTAAGGAAAACATTTGTGAGCACTACAGAAATATGAGTAGTTGTAAGCCATGTATCTCTGGGCAAGTCACTTCATCTCTCTCTGAGCCTCAATTTTCTCATCAGTCAATGGAGATCTTCATATTACCTGTTCTACTTACCTCTTAGAATTGTTGTAAGAAAAGTATTTTGCAAATTGTAAAATAGCAAGCTAGCTAGAATCTGCTAGTACTGGTGTCATTTGCAAAATGCAAATTTGCAAAATTGCAAAATGACTCCCCAGATTCATTCTTTTGGAATTTTTATTCCTCCACTCCCCTCCCACTCTGCCCTGCAGTTACAACCCAGGCCCTAAACAAAGTAAGGAACAGGTAGAAGCTTCCAGGGTGACTACAGTTTAGGAAAAAAAGAAGCAAAAAGACTATTAGTTGCACTGGTCTTAAAAAAAAATATATATATATATATATATATATATATATATATATATATATATATATATATATTTATATAAATATATAAAACTGGTAAGAACATTCAAGATGCTTTGGACCCACCCCACCCCCAAAGATGTGACGCTATTCCAGCTCACCTGCCGTTTAGGAGGTTTTAGTTCATCTCTTGGAACAATATCGATGAGAAAGTCGAATTGATCAAATTTTGTAATCGCCATGGCAATGTCATTTCTCTGCAACAATTGGAGGAGGGAGAAAGGAAAAAGAATGAAACATGAACCTGGGGACAACCTGATTGATCTGACTTATACCCAGATCCCAGGAGAACAGATGCTTGGTGAGGGCACAACACTCAGGGAGGGCACAATCCCAGGTTAGAGTTTTAGGATTTTTCATTGGCACACCCAATCTCTCTGACCTGTAAAGATTCAAAGCCTCAAGCAACCAGTCCCATGTGGTGATGAGGAAGGAATGAATTTTATGATATACAATTTCCAAAACATTTCCAAAGATTAAATCCTTACAGATCTAAAACATTTCCATCAAGCAAATTCCTTGTGGCCAGGCAGTTCCTCAAATAGGTCATAAAAGTTGGGGTGTTTTTTTTTTTCTTTCAGGAACTTTATGGAAGCATGAAAACCCTTCTCCCAGAGCTACAAACCTCAAGGCAAGGGTTCAATCCTTTCTGGAGTCTATTTAAGTAAAAACTTCCAGGTCCTATGATTTTATAGGCAGGAACTCCTTCCATCAATACAGAGGGCAGCTTATCTATATAGTTCACATTCTCAGAGAGCTGTCTGAGGTTCACAGAGGTCACAGTGCCTTGCCCAAAGCCATAGCTAATAAATGTCCCAGGCAGGACTTCAGTTCAAATCCTTCTTGGCCAATACACTCACCATTACACAGTCTGTCTCGGTTTTCAATATGCTATTTCTTAAATACTGAGATCTTCTGACACTCTGGTACTCCTCAGACCCTACATCCTGGCTGCTAGGTGACAATTTCAGCCAACCTGGACAAGAACATTCTTTAAACTCACAGTATGTGTTTTTGTTATTGGGTGTAATAATATCTAGGCCTGGGGCTGCTATGAGTGCCAGAGGTAGGTGAAGAATGAAGGAGTCTTGGGATCATCAAACTGGAAGGTAAGTTAAATCTCTGTCTGGCTAGAGACATATTGTTAAGTGCCCATTTTCTAGGTATCTTTATTAAAAAAGCAAGACAAAATGCCAAACCTCACCTGACCCCAAGCTCAGCACTATAATGGTGCAGTATAAGTGGCTCTTCTAATTAGATGGTCAGGAATGGAAATTTTCTGTTTTTTTTTTTCCCCTTCCCTTGACTCTGATGGCCCCAGGCCACTGAAATGCAAAACTCCAGTCCAACATTCTTGCCAACAGTGAGCTAGATAAGATAGTAGTTTGCTAGAATATGGGCTACAAAGTCTCCAAACCTGAAGCAGGGCACATCAGACAGTATTTGCTAGGGTTCAGTAAGACAAAGGTGTTGTGCCCCATTTTTGATGACGACAACTCCTTAAACATACTTAGTGGAAGAAAAAGGAAAAAGGGCAGGGGAGGGAAGAAAAAAGGTGTCACTTCTACACATAGAACAAAATGTCCTAGACCACTTGGGAAATGAAGGTGTTTTTGAATTGGCCTAAGAGTGGTTTAAATTAGGATGCCCACATCTAGACCACAGATTTTAAAAGGCAGTAGTATTAAATACGAAGTTGATTGTCAGTTTCCGGGGGTAAGAGAAAATAAGTCTTTTACCCTTACTGAAAGAGATCAATGAGGAGGCAGCTGGGTGGCTCAGTGAGAGCCAGGCCTAGAGATGGGAGGTCCTGGGTTCAAATGTAGCCTCAGATACTTCCTAGCTGTGCTATTGACTCTGGGCAAGTCATTTGACCCCCATTGCCTAGCCCTTACCACTCTTCTGCCTTGGAACCAATACATAGTATTGATTCTAAGATGGAAGGTAAGGCTTAAAAAAATTAAAAAAATTTTTTTTAAAGAATCAATGACTATAGGAAGTCAGAGCTCCAGCTAAAATCAGCATGTGAGCTGGAATCTTTCCTACCACATCCTAATAAGGGATCATCAGTGAGCCTTCCTGTGAAGGCTCACCTCAAAAGACAGCCAATTCCACATTGAGACAATTAACTCTTAACTGTTAGGGAGAATTTCTTTATAACAAACAGGAATCCATTTCTCAATGAATTCTGTCTATTAACTCTAGTTTGACTTCTGAGGCCAAGTAGAGCAGCTAATAAATCTCTTCCTCATGCTTTCAAATATATAGATGTTCTATTTCTTCCACTGGGCTCTTCCTTCCTCTGGGCTAAGCACTCCCAGTTCCTCCAAGCACTCCTCACATCTCCAGTGCCCTTCTCATGCTGATCCTCCTCTCTGGATCTGTGCCAGTCAGAACAGGGGGCCAGAACAGAGTATGATGCTCCAAGTGAAGGTCAGCAGGACTCTCGCTCATCTTATTCTGGATATCATATGCTTTTTTTAAAATGCAGCTTAAGATCATTAATTTTTCTGGCTTTGCAAACTTTAAAGTGTTATATAAATGTGAGCTATGACTGGCAGTATTGGTTGCCATGTTATGCTATTCACTCATATAGAGCTGACAACTTATCGAAATGCCGATTCCCCAGGATTTGCTAAGAATTCCTATTATCCTGCTTCTGTTTGGCTGGAAGGGCAGAAAGTTGAATTCATTACATTATAGTTAGCACAGAAAGGGTTAAAATTAACATTCTTTCAAAAGAATTGACACCCCTACATCTTTCTTCATGAAAAGAAGATAACAGCCTGATCTGAAGGAGAAAAAATAATGTCTTGCCTCTGGATCACACCAGCTGAGCAGACTACAGGAAGGAAGACATCAGATTTCTCTTCACCTGGAGAAACTGCTGCCAATTACCTGGAGCGTCCGTCGTTTGTTGTCTTCTGTGTGGATCCAGGCCCGTAATGTCAGCTCAGTGATGAATATCTGGGCAGCCTTGGCGAAAAGCACAGGGGCTTCAGCACTTATCATCTGCAAGAGAAATAAGGGGTCCCTGCAGGTGTCAGAGCCATGATCACTAATTTTCCACTAATCTCCTCTCCTGCCCCATACAGAAGAAGTACAGAGTCTAAGAGAGAGGTAATAGAACCAGACAGAGGGGACAAGGGAGCAAACAGTGGAAGGATGAGTGTGAGAAGATGTCCTTTCCTTAAGAACAAGGTTAAAGAAGAGGTACAAAGAAAGAAGCATAGGCATGAGTCAGAAGAACTGGCCTGGAATTTCAGTTCAACTCCTAACCAACCAGTCACTTAATCTTTCTGGGTCCATTTTCCCCTTTGTAAAAGGGGATTAAGTGCCTGTCCTACCTATCTCACAAGTAGATTAAAATGTTAATAATAGTATTTCCTGCGGTAGCAAAAAAAACTGGAAACAAAGTGAGCCTCCTAGAAACTACAACCTAAAAGTAATGCCTTTCCAAGGATGGTTAGAAGAATGATCTCCCTAGCAAAGGGTGAGATATACTATCACTACTATAAAGCCCTCTAGTGTTCACAGGGTATAAAGTCCAGGGCAAAGACAAAAGGGTATAAAATTTTTTATCCTTGCAATTTTCTCTGACTCTCAATTCCTCATGAGTAAGATGGATTCCAGGCCTGACACTTTATGGATCTATGAAACAAATTAAATTACATTACATTAAAAAAAGGAAGCAAAGTAGAGTTTCCATTTATTAGGGATTGGCTGAGCAAAATCATGGTTTATGAAGATAATGTATTTCTGTAATTATAAGAAATGATGGATAAAGGAACGTGGAGAAATTTAGGAAGATTTATATGAACTGATGCAAAAGGAAAAAGTAGAATCAAGATATCAGCATCACGGTGTCTATAACATTGTAAATAAAAACAAGTTGGATTAAACACAATGATAAATCTTGGTCCTGGAGGACAGAGGATGAAACACACACACATCCTTCTGGATAGGGCAGCAGAGGGCAACAGGTATGAAATGCTACATACCCTGCCAGATTGTGATGCCACTGTCAGTCAATTTTGCTCGACTATTTCTTTTTCTGTTACAAAGAATAGGGGAATATATTGGGAAATTCCTGTATTGTAAAAAAAAAAATAGTGAAGGGCAGCAATAAAACTTTATAAAATATTAATCATTAAAAAATGGGATAAAATAGCTAATAATATTTTTAAGATTTACTACTATTGCTACCATGGAAAGAGGCTGATATCTAAAAGGGTCACAAAGTTGCAGTGTGTCAAAGACAGAAGGAGACTCGAGAGATCATTTATTCCCACCCCCTCATTTTACAGATGAGGAAACTGATGTCCTGAAATGGGGAAAAAAACATACTTGAGTAAAGTCATGCCGATGAACCTGTTTCGGGTATCGCATGCAGTGTTCTTCCTACTACTTCCCTCTACCTCCAAAGGGAGTGATCTTATGGTCACACTGAGAAAGCCACCCACAACTGCACCCTATGGTGGTACATATATTACAAGTACATAAACCAGAGGATCCTCTGGGTGTGAATTTTAGCAACCAGAAATGTATACACTTAAGGATTAAGTATGTGCGGGAGGAAGGTCTATGACCTTCTTGTGCTAGCAAGTGACAAATCAGAAACAATTGACTGACCCCCTGGGCTGTCCAAAGCCACATTTAAGCCACCATTGGTACATATGAAACACAGGAAGTGATGGAAAAAAACTGCCTTTATATTTCGTGTCACTTCCTGTGAGAGGGACTTGGTGGTGGAACTTAAGCATGAGACCTCAGACTGCTTCTTTTAGACGATCACATGGTGAGTGATTAGGCTGACTCCTCTTTCCTTGGCTTTTCTGGAGGCACCAGTCTCTGGAAAGGTCCATCTCTTGGGACTCCCTTTCTTTTGGCTTTCTGGAGTCACTAGCCTCTGGAGAGCCCCTTGGCCAAGGCCTCTGAACTCCTCCCGGGTTCAGACCAGACCAGGGCAGCTATCCTTCCCTCTTCCCTCTCTCTCATTCTTAATTTCTTCCTACTATTGTAAATAAACCACCATAAAATTCCATTCTGACTTGAGTATTTCATTGGGATTTAGAATTTAAATCCCTGGCGACCAACTTAAAAAAAAAATATATATATATATACACACATACATATATATATATGTGTATATATATATATTCATTCAGTCCAACCATAAATTTTACTAACATGAGGAGCTTGAATGCCCAATAACTGGTCATATCTAAGCCCAACCCCTTGAAGATGATAGATAATCAAATGATACCCAATGTTGGTCACACCCACATGGCTTGATAGGAAATCTTCAGACTCCAAATTGAGAGGGTCTCAGTGATCTGATCAGGTTTCAAAAATGTTACCCCTAAAGCCTGGGAAATATACTTACATTTAACATATAGCATGACAAACTTTTTAAGGACCCTTGGATGGACTAGTTACTAGCCCTTGATTTGCCATTCAACAGTTAAAAACCATTCCAATTTGGGGCATATAGCAATACAAGTATGAACCAATCACAGTTAAGAACAGGAAGAGAGACTTTATATGTTATCTAGTCCAACTCTCTCATCATTAAAGGAGGAAAGTGAGGTCCAATGAGGTTAAAGGACCTCATAGTGGAGCCAGGACATTCCAGTGCCAAACCCACGCTCTGATTCCAAATCCAAACCTTGCTACTGAGAAGAATGTATCTGTGGCTGTTATTAATTAAACTTTGTACTCTGCAGAAATGAACAGTACAACCCCCATGGGAAATGTTCAGAATCATAACTTTTAGCTTCACGCTACAAAATAAGTGACAGGTTACCTTTACATCTTCATCCAATTTCATGATCTTCTTAATACGAGCTAGTGGAAGCTCCTGCACACGGAAATCTTTCTGAAACAAGCAAGCAGAGAGATATAAATACATTATTAATAAAATTATGGACAAAAGAAGGTATCAGAAATATATTCAAGCTATCAATGGGGTATGTGTGTGGAAAAAAGGAAATAGGAATATTGTCCACTCCAGAACCTTGGAAATAGACTTCCATTTCACACACAGCATGACAAATTTTCACCAATCTACTAATCAAGCATTCAGTTTTAATTTGTGAGAACAGTGAGTCTTCTTCCCCTGAGCCCACCCAAGGGATGGAAGTTTGCTATATTCTTCCCCTCCAAAGCTGCAGATCTCAAACTCCCAGCTTTCAAAAAATCTGTGATGCCACACCATCCTGTCTTTGTGACCATGAGCTCTGGGGCAATGGGAAGAGCACAATTCCTGTGCCAATGCCTGTTTGCAATAGTTTGCTGATTCTTCAGTCAGATTCTATAGGAGCTCCTAAGTTCTGATACATTCAGCTCAAAAAAAGTAGCATAGCAACCCTCATAGAAGCTCTTACTTCTTCAGCTTTCTTGCTAGGGAGCAGTCTACCTGCCAATCAGGAGGTTCTGTCACTTAACCTTCAAGTTAAACATGCCATGTGGCACATGATGATAGTTTGGGCTTCTAGGCCCAGACTAACTGAATTCAAATATGTGTTAAGTACCTGTCTGGTAAGTGCAGATAAAAGTGTCCTTTAAGCACTGAAATGTGGACCAGCACCCTTTGCTTTGATCCCTAATCACTGTGTGATGACAAGCCTTGGTTCTTGGAAGCCATGCCAGGGGAACATCAGCTCTGGTAAGGCCTCTACCAAAGTTAGAAATAGTTTCACGAATACACCTAGCAATGGATTGGGAGTTGAGGACCTGCAGAGCCAAGAAGGAGATCATTAAGGGATGAGTTTGGGGGGCTATAGATTTCAGAAAACTATTCCTCCTAGGGCAAAGAATGGGAGAGCTACAGATGCAATAAGTGACAGCTCAATGGAGTGGGAAGAACAGTGTACAGAGCCATGTGCAGACTACTGGGAAAGTTATGAAGAATGAATCAGGGAGCAGCTAGGTGATTCAGTGGACAGAGTCAGGTCTGGGTTCAAATCTGGTCTCAGATACTTCCTAGCTGTGCGTCTCTGGGCATATTACTTAACCCTGTTTGTCTAGCCTTTCATCTTTGTCTTAGAGTTGCTATTAAGACAGAAGGCAAGGTTAAAAAATATTAGAATGAATAAGGCATTCCATGTTATGTGAAAAGAAAGGACTCAGCAGGGTACTTGTGCATGCCTCTGTATACAAGCATGAGGTTAAGTGTACATGTGGGTACCCACATTATTGTTATGAAATATTTAAGTTACTTAAACTTAACACATTAAAAAATATTTATGGACATCTGCACACATGCCTGATGACAGATACAATTCTAGAAATAAGAAAATCAATTGTGAATTTTAGAGGAGCAAGGGAGAAAGAGCAGCAAGGCTACAGATTAGTGAATATCAGCAGAATCTCCACATAGGGTAGGTGTCAAATGATTGGGTCTATAAGTGGCTAAAAACGTGACTCATTAAAGCACAATATGCTAGCTTGGGGATTCTTGTCACAAGCCATAAGGGCAGTAGCAATGCCTAAAACTCAGCATAATTAACAAGCACAGGTGGAATGTATTTTCAAGTCCCCCCAAAAAATAGACCTTGGGTCAAAGAAAGACATTAGGACATGGTTATCTAATTTCATCAGTTTGACACCAGAAGAAAGAATATCTATTAACACAGTATCAGATCCCCTAGCATCTAACTTCTCTGAATCCTGTGTGTAATTCTGGAACGGGCATAACCCAGCTGAGCAAACTATAGACACCAATTCCTATCTTTTTTATTCTGGACTTAAGCATTAACATTTTCTATGAACACTTCTCTAACTAGTCAAAGTTTGTCTGACACATCCAAGTCTTTATTTTTCCCCCCCACAATCTAGCAGGGGAGATAGGGAAGCAGGGAACAAATTTACCTGTCTTATAGACAAAGAAAGTAGAACTAATCTTCCCACTTTTGAAGCATTTTTTAGTAATGCCACAAAGTGATTCCACAAAGAAAACTGGAACCACACAAGAAAATGGATAGAAGTGCTGCTGCTAAGTTATTTCATGTGGTTCAGGATCTGGGGTCATACGTTCCACAAGAAAGAGTCCTGAGTTTGGAGCCAAAGAACCTGAATTCGAGTCCTGATTCTGTCATTTACTACTTGTTAGTCAACAGGCAGGTCATTTCCTCTCTTCAAAGATTCACTTTGTCATCTAGACTAGGTAATCTCTAAGCTCCTTCTCAAGCTCTAAAAACTATAATGTTGTAAATACCTCAAAACTGATGACTAATAACAAATCAAGCTTAATTAAAAATTACAAAGTATTATTTCACAGAACTGTTCTTTTTCCACTGAATTAAATATGTTTCAGAAAAAATTAATCAATTAATTTTCTGAATTAGAGAGTGGAGTATGGAAGAAGGGTATATACATGAAAAATTTCTATTAATCCCATTTTATATATGAGCAAACTAAAGGGAAAAGGTATGATGGTTTTGTTCTAAGTTAGGAAATCCTTAACTTTTACAAAGAAATGGCTGTTTTGTATCTTCCCCAAACCTGGAGATCACTAAGTTACTCCTAAGACTTTGCAGTATTTGGGAAAAGGTATGTTCTTGTCTGAGGTACAGAAGGGGATATTGCTGCTGGACATATTCTTTTCTTTCCTTACAACAGCTATTGGCCTGGATAGCTCAGAGGCCTGCGGCTATGAAAGGACCATAGAAACCATCTAGTTCTAAGTCTTTTGTTTTATAGTGATGAAAAATGAGCAGAAACGGGAAAAGATTTATTCAGAGTCACATACTTAAATAGTAGAAGGAGGAGTGTAAGTTTGGAGTACTCAGAATCTCAGTTTTGAATCTCACCTGTAGGGCATATTCATCCCTATGACATAGGCAAATAATTTACATCTCTGAATCTGTTTCCTCATTTATAAAATGAAGTGCTCCTGGAGTAGTTGTTTCACAAGGTTGTGGTAAAGGCCTTTGAAAATCTCAAAATACTACATAATTATCAGTTACAAAACATAAAGAGTAAGCTTGGCCTCAAAGAAGATATATGACATTTCCCTTACTTTGCAAAAAGGAGTCCCAAGTGTCATACAATACTCACAATGACAATTTTTCCCCCCCAATGTGTCAAATGGCTTGGTTAGCATTTTAAAAAATTGTGTTATAAGCAATGGATCTCTGGAAGAGAGCATGAAAGGAGAAATAGGTGATAGAAAAATGAAGTATCAATAAAAAATCTATTAAATATCAATAAAAATCTATACAATTATGAGCTTAGAGATTAAATAACACACATCCTGCTACTCAATAAAAAGATGGAAGACTATAGGCATGGACTGCTGCTCACATTGTCAGACTGCTGTTGTTACACAGTCATTCTGATGGTTGCTTTTATTTAACTGATTTTCTTAGGATCATAGATCCAGAGCTAGAAGGAACCCAAAAGGTGGGACCTCATCTTTATAGGTAAGAAAAATGAAGCCCAGAAATGTTAAATGACTTGCCCAAAGTCACAAGTCACCTCAATGGAACCAGAATTCAAATCCAAGGCTTCAGATGCTAAATCCTACACTTAATAGAAAGAAAAATTTTATTTAAAATAGCAGCAGACAACTTAAAACAACTATGTGCCGAGTCAAACCCAGGAACTAGATGAAAACAACTACAAAGCACTATTCACACAAATAAAGTAAGATCTAAACAACTGGAAATATAGTAAATCGCTCATGGGTAGGCTAAGCCAATATAATAAAAATGGTAATTCTATTGCCTTGCTAATTAAACTGCCAAAAAATTATTTTATAGATCTAGAGAAAAATAATAACAAAACTCATCTGAAAGAACAAAAGGTCAAGAATATCAAGAGAATCAGTTAAAAAATATGAAGGAAGAAGGCCTGGTTGTACCAGATCTCAAACTGTATCACAAAGCAATAATCCTCAAAACAACCTGGTACTGGCTAATTTATTTGCTGGAATAAATTAGGTATACAATACACAGTTGTAACTGATCATAGTAATTTAGTGTTTGGGAACAAGAAATCACTGACAAAAATTACTAGGAAAACTGTAAAGTAATTTGGCTGAAAACCTGGTATAGGCCAACATCTCATATATACCAAGAGAAAGTAAAAATAGGTGCATAGGGTGCAGCTAGGTGGCTCAGTGGAGAGTCAGGTTCAAAGACTGGGTTCAAATCTGGCCTCAGACACTTCCTAGCTGTGTGACCATGGGCATATCACTTAACCCCCACTGGCTAGCCCTTATGACTCTTCTGTCTTGGAACCAATATACACAGTATTGATTCTAAGAAAGAAGATAAGTAAGGGTATTTAAAAAAAACAAAAAAACAACTAGTACATGATTTAGACATAAAGAGTGATGATACCATAAGCAAGTTAGAGGATCACAGAATAATTTATGTCAGATTTATGGATATGGGAAGAATTTATGACTGAATGAGAAAGCATTATAGGATATAAAATGAATAGTTCTGATTACATCAAATCAAAAGTGTTTTGCAGAAATAAAACCAATGAAGCCAAAAGGATTAGAAGGAAAGCACAAGACGGGGTAGGGGAATTTTATAGCAAGTTTCTCTGAAAAAGGCGTCATTTAAAAAATATTGTACATAGAGAACTGAATCAAATTTATAATATAAGTTGTGCCCCAATTGAAAATTGGTCAAAGAATATTAACAGGTAGTTTTCAGAAGACGAAATCAAAGCTATCTAGAGCAGGGATCCCCAAACCGTGGCCCCCTAAGGCCATGTATCCAGCCTCCACTGCACTTCTGGAAGGGAAACCTCTTTCATTGGTGGTCAGTGAGAGGAGCACTGTATGTGGCAGTGTCACAAAATGTGGCATTGCTCACACGCTTCCGGTGACGTAATCCTTTGTGTGGCATCTTGTTCAGAGGCGCCTTGCAAAGGATGATGTGGCTGCACAATGGAAGACGTCAGCATGGTGAGCAGTGATCTGGGAGAGGGGATTCCGATCTGTGTATAGTGCTGCCCGATTAGGGTTAGGTTTTTATAGTCCAGCCCTCCAACAGTCTGAGGGACACTGAACTGGTCCCCTGTGTAAAAAGTTTGGGAACCCCTGATCTAGAGTCATCTAGAGTAAAGTAAAAGCATATCACTAATGATTAGAGAAATACAGATTAAAACAATTCTGACCTATCAGACTGGCTAAAATGACAAAAAGGAAAATTAATGTGAAAAAACTGGACACTAATGCACTTTTGATGGAGTTGTGAACAGATCTGGAGAGCAATCTGGAACTATGCCCAATAAGCTATAAATATAATATAAATGGTTATAGAACTGTGCATACCCTTTGACACACCAATACAATTACTAAGTCTGTGTCCCAAAGAGATAAAGAAAAAAAAAGACGTATTTGTACAAAAATATTTATAGCAGGTTTTTGTGGTGGTATAGAAAGAATTGGACATTGAGGAGATGCCCATCAAATTGGGAAATGGCTGAGCAAGTTGTGAGATATGACTGTGATGGAACATTATCATGCTATAAAAGAAATGATGGGCAGGATAATATCAGAAAAAAACTTGAGAATTATATAAAAGGTTACGGTTAAAATTCCAGAAGGAAGAGTTGCCAGCAAAGCTTGGGGGTGGGAGTGAAAGAAGGACTAATTCTTTCATCTGACCGCCCCTAGGAAATAGCTGCTGTGGCACTCCTGAGATGAAAAACTGCTGAGTCTCCCTATGTCTGAATACACGACATTACCTTGGGATGAAACCAAATGGGTGCTGTGAGCTGAAGAAAAGTCACTTAGTACCAGTTGTGCTTAAGTCCTCTGAAGTATCAAATTGTGATGAGACACATAGGTTTCTTTTCTTCAACGGCTCCCTACTTCAACACTGCCACCCATTCTCTCCAAAGACTGAGAATTCATAATTCTAAGATGATGAAAGAGGGTTCTGGACTACACAGAATGTGCTGGTAACTGGTCATCTTGTCTCTGACCACCAAGTTCTTCTTAAACTCGTCACTCCAGCAACAGCATGGCAATCAGGTCAAACAACCATTTTAGAAGAGTTGCTATCTATTCTGGAGAAGCTGACAAACAGCATGGGAGCCAGCAGCTAGGTGGCTCAGAGAGGCACCCTAGATATGGGAGGTTCTGAGTTCAAATCTAATCTTCAGATGCTTCTTAGCTATGTAATCCAGGGTAAACAACTTAACCCCAACTGCTTAGCCCATATCAATCTCCTGAAGACAGATGGTAAGAGTTTAAAAACAGAGAAATGTCAACTTCTTCATGGCAAACTCAGCACAGCAATTAAGAGCATATCTATGTGTGCACATTTATGTGAGGAGCGCCTGTGTGCATGTGTGCGTTCCTTTCTGAAACTCAGCTTTTAGTAGCAATCATAAGAGGGTAAAGTTGGCCTTTTTCTCTGCCATCTCCCAGGAGGTGCCAAAAGCTGAACACTCAATTCCAAAAAGAGGTCCCTTGATTATTCTTTTCAGTAACCAAGCAGAAATACTACATCTTATCCCTGGACACTGCTTCACAATCTTTGTGTATTGTGGCTTTTAACTAATTTCCACTCAAATGAGAAACCATCTGGATTTAAAGACAATTACCAAGCTGTCAGGAAGGAGAGGAGAGTGAGGGCCAAGCTGGGACTAGGGCTGAATCCCTTCTGAGGGCATTCTGGCCCCAGTGACCGGAACCAGCATTTCCTGTTGTTCATTTAAAATGCTTTGGAAGAGGAAATACCATCAAGTGCAGTTCTCTGATTTTAGAAGGGACGGCCTAGGTCAAAGTCAGATATGCAGCTTCATTCACTCACCAGAAGAGGCAACAAACTTGGCAGCAATCCAAAGCCTAACTCTGCCCCTTGTTAGCTATGTGATCCTAGGAAAGTTATCATCTCTCTGGGCCTCAGTTTCTAACGCTATCATGGTATGGGTTGGACCCAGTGATCTCTAAGGTCAGCAGGTAAGCACTGGGTCTTCAGCATGTGCTATGAGTTAGGGATACAGAGAGTTTGTCCTCTCTTGGTCTCATCACCAACTAATCATCAAAGATCTGTGGGGGAATGCCTGGTAACAAGCACAAATGGAACTGAAACAAAGTGCTAAAAACTTTTTTGAATATTGTAGATTATCCTGCAATGTTGCTTGACATTTGTACTGATGGGATTGAAGCAATTTTAAATAAATATGCTAGTATCTTCGTACAAATCAAGGCAGTGGCACTCAAGTTGTAACCAACCTAAAGGGTTGCGAAAAAATGCCAATTCACTTAAGAATGTCCTTGATGAAGCAATAAAAATGATTTAATTTTAATATTCTCTGGCAAAATGCAAATATGTGCTTTTTTGAGTGTACCAAAATATGAAGGTTGCCTTGAAGAAAAAATGCATGAGTTACTGAGTGGTGAGCTGAAGCAGCCCCTTTTTTCACTGAACACACCACTTTTATTTGAAAGAATGACTGACAAACTAGTATTATCCAGAGTTAGGTACTTGGTGTTTTCTTGAAAATGAAGATAAGCCTGTCACCTGAAGGAAAGCAACTGACAGTATTTATTACAAATGATAAAACTGGAACTTTCAAGTTAAAATTAGAATTTTGGAAAACTTGTAACCACCACTTTGTAAGCTTGAAAGCTTTTCTAATGAGAAAGGTGATATTAATAAATGTAATTTTTTAATATCATATAATAAAATATGCCAACATCTGGAAGAGCTGCATAACTCACTTAATCAATATTTTCCAAATGATCAATGCATGATGTTACAAAATCAGGGATGAATAAAAAAAATCCATTCAAAGTGCATGACAGATCAATGGAATTTAATGTGACAGAGCAGAAAAAGGTCATTGATATGATTTCAGATCCCATATTGCAACTTGCCTCAAAGGTTTTGCTCCAAGTAGAGTTGGGGGTGTTGTGAGGGAAAGGGGGGGCACATCAATGAATATTCACAATCATCTGAAAAAGCTATTCAAATAACCTTTCCATTTCCAACTATTTGTGTAAAATCAGACTTTCTTCATATATTTCAATCAAAACACAATGCAACAGATTGAGGTATGAGAATATAGCTGTCTTCTATGAAGCCAGACATTCAAAAGATGTGTCAAAGTGTGTGAAACACCGTCACTCTTCTTTTCACTACATTTTCGTTGTCTTGGAAAATAGTTTTCATAAACATTATTTATGTTAACATGTGATGGTTTATTATATTTTACATGAATAAATATTTTAAAGTTTATGTTTTAATTTCTAATGCAATCAATGTAGATAGCTTATCTCACATAAACAAAAATTCTTGCTCTTTTTACCCTATTATCATCCTCTCTCTCCCCAAGAAACAGAATGCCCCAAAGTAGTCTTCTTTTAACCTCTCTGTAATGTACTGGCTGTTTCAACTCTATGTCAACACTGATATCTGTTCTGTTAGCTAACAAGTTTGTAAAAGTAAACAAAGTATGACATAATCAAATTTTGACAGAAGGCAGAGAAGAAAGCAAATGACTGAGTTTGAACTGAAGTTCCTCTGGTTACTTTTGTATTTCTGAATAACAAAGTATAGTACATCAGGGGGCCAAGCAGGACTTTGTACCAGAAGAATGGAGGCTCCAGCAACAAAGATTAACTTAGTAGGCCTGGAGAAGGGAGGTCCTGGGTTCGAATCACTTCCAGGGCATATCACTTAACCCTGTCTGGCCCTTACCCGTCTGCCTTAGAAGTGGTAGTTTAAAAAAAAAAAAAAGTAACTTTGAGAGTGACTCCCAAACCTAAAAGTAGTTTCACAGTTTGTTGGGAGCACAATCACAAAGAAACCATCCCATTTTCAAGTTCTCTCATTTCTTTCCCTCAGTTCTCTTTTCTATTTCTTTCTAGGGAAGATGGGCAGTGTAGTCCAAAGCACAATGGCCTGGAAATCTGAAGCCCTGGGTTTGAGCCCTGTAGGATTTTTATAACCTTTCTGGATTTAGAGGCCACTCTCCTAAAATGAGATCTCTTTGAAAGGAAGAAAATCTATAGGAATATGCTGATAAATATTCATTTAGAAGTTAAATTAAAGTTTTGAAGAAAAAGGTGATCTATATATCAGTGTAGAATATTTTCACCAACATCTTTTCATAATATTCCCAGCCCCACAGAAAGAGTAAGAAGGGGCATTAAAAATCATCTAGTTTTATTCCTTTATTTTACAGATGAAATAACTGAGGCCCAAGCTAAGGGAATAAGACTTTTGTGCTGTTTCTTTTTTACTGGTTCGATCCCTCAAGCATCTGTGGTTTTCTTGGTATATATATTTGCCATCTTAGTGTTATAAGCTTAAGATTCAACCCCTAATGACCATCTTTCTGGTAATGACCCTTTCTGAACTTTGTTAGGCTGATTCCTGGATAGCATAGTTAGGTATCTCTTAGTGGACTAGAAGCTTTTCTGGCTTGACAAAACTAATTAGAGCTCACACTCTGTTGGTGCAGAGCCTTTGAAAACCCAGGGTCACAGTGAGGCCTCCATGGTACAGGCAAATACTGTAGGAACAGAGTGGTGGGATCAAAAAACAGAAACAGGAAAAGAGGGGAACACCCCCCCCCTTTAACCCCTTAACTATCCAATCTTTTTCACTAAGTGAAGAAATAGCCTGGGGTTAAGAAACAAGCCTTCTATAAATCTAAGTCATGATTATCATTATAAAGAAAGCCAGGATCCTTTAGACAACGCAGTGGATATGGCTATGACCACTATGGAGAGAAGACCTCTAGGTGTGTCTTCTGAAAGACTTCACACATAATTTGCCTCCTCAGGCTGATGGCCATGATAGGATGGTCTGAGCAATTGTTAAAAACAATGCTATGAAGATCACCATGGTACATTGCTTATGGAGCTTTCTACAAATTACAACTAAAAGTTGTGTTTTCTTACACCCAGGAAAACCTGTACAACATGGTTGAAAAGGGAGAATCAATGTAGAAGGTGAGAGGTAAGACCAAAGCAGGCACTTAGACATCCTTCTGTCCTTGTCAGAGCATTTATGTAGCATCTATTATGTCAGGCACTGTGAGCCTTTAAAATATGATCTCATTTGATTCCCATAACCCTTTTATTCCCATGTTATCATTGAGGAAGTTGAGACAAGTAGGTTAAATGACTTCCCGAAGGCCAAACAGCTAAGTAAGGATTTGAGACTAGATTTGAACCATGTCTTCCTGACAGAATGCGGGTCTGCATTCTCTGCCCTGCCAGGCCAGTAATCTTCCCATGGTACTCACTGCAATATTGAGTCACATGGCTCCAGTGTGAAAAGGCCGGCCTGAACACATACAAATGTTCTTTTCTGTCCTCTTCCTTTCTCAGCTTAATGAAATTCAACTTCCTCAAGTAAAATGAGAATAAAAACATTTGTATACCTACCTGACAGGATCGTTATTTCAAATAGCTTTTTAAGTGAGCAATTATTTTCCTACCCTAAAAGTCAGAGACAAAGGTGTGGTTTTTTTTAAATCTTGTGTTGAATTTGGAAACTAAAGTAAAAAATGCCTTTCCAGACTACTCATTTTACATTTGAGAACTTTTATCACAAAATCTGAGAGTTGGAGGGATCTCAGAAGCTAGCTCCAAAGAAACCAGAGATGAGCAAATTTAGGGACCTCTCCACCCCAAAGATTCATACTTGTGCTCAATCTGTAGTAGCTCTTCTAAGCTGGCCATAGTCGGACACAATGTACATCGACTCCAATGTACTGATGTTATTTTGGTTCTTTTAACAAGTACAAAGGACAATCATTATTTAGCCTTAAATGTATCTGAACAGGAATCCCTTCCACAAACTTCCATGAGACAATTTACAGTGATAAGAAGTTTGCTCTATCAAGTCAATTTGTTCCATTTTTTTTTTTAAAACCCTCACCTTCCGTCTTGGAGTCAATACTGTGTATTGGCTCCAAGGCAGAAGAGTGGTAAGGGCTAGGCAATGGGGGTCAAGTGACTTGCCCTGGGTCACACAGCTGGGTAGTGTCTGAGGCCAGATTTGAACCTAGGACCTCCCGTCTCTAGGCCTGACTCTCAATCCACTGAGCCACTCAGCTGCCCCCAATTTGTTCCATTTTTTGAACTATGCTGTGTGTTAAGAAGCTTTTCTTTAAGTCAAGGCAAAAATCCATCTTCTTGCAATTTCGATATATTTTTCCTAGTCCTGCCAAACAGAACAAATCTAATCCTTCCCCCACGATGTAACACTTCAAATTTTTGAAAATGGGGATCAAGGTCCCTTCTAAATCCTCTTTTTCTCCAGGCTTAAACATCTCTAGTTCCTCCAAGAGCAATCTTTATAGAGCATGAAGACACCACCATCATCCTTGGATAATCTCCTAGAGACTCATTCAGGTTATCTGTCAACTCCTAAAACATAATGTTCAAAACTCAGCAAAATAATCCAGAGAAACTTTGTTATTAGGCAGAGGATAGTGGACTTGGCATTTGGGTCTTTCTGAATACTTCATCTCTAGGAACACAGTATAAAAGGTGGATCCACTTCCTGTAGCTGCTGTGTTACCCTACTGACACATACTGAATTTAAGAGTCTCTGAAGCTCTCTCCAAATCTTTTTCAAGTTACAGTTGTGTTGTGCTGTTGCTATTGTTTTTAATCTAAGTGAAGGAGTGTCAAGTTTGCCTTTAGTCTCTTTCCTCATACTGGAGTTTGTCTATCTTTCTAGCCTGTCAAGGCAAACAAGGTTGCCCTTCTTTCTTACCACTGTCAAATTTCGGATTTCTTCCATGACACGAGGCCAGAAGGACTGTAGGCTCTGCTGAGCATCACTGCTGCTGGTACTGCCAAACCCTCCATCAGTGGACATTCTGGTAACTATGGAATAAACATACATCCAAGAGATTAGAAATAAAGAGAGGTACAGCAAAGATCATATTGCTGAAGATTCCATAAAGTTCTAATTCAACTCTGCAAAATTTTAATCTATTTCTCATTCACTCAGGTTGAAAACTTATTTTTGTGCAGAGAAAAAAAAAGGCTTCCACCAGGTCAGATAAACCCTGGAATATGTAGCAACAAGCTCTGCCTACCTCCTCCCCAGTTTGTTTTACAGTGACTACCAAAGAACTTCAACTAAAACAGCTACCATAGAAGAACTCTGGAGGAGTAGGTGACTGTGGTATTACAGAACTACTGGTTCCCAGGACTCTGGAGTTTTGATCTAGATTCCTTTTAGATAAATTACTTACTCTATGCCTCGATTTCCTCATGCATAAAGAGTGTATTACTACTTGTATAATCTACTTTCTAGGACTGTTCTGAAGGCCAAATGAAAATATGTAAAGTATTTTGTAAACCACAAAGCATTGTAAAATGTCAGCTAAAATATCACTCCAAAAAGCAAATTTTCATATCAATTAGGAATTTTTAGTATCTGTTCTACAAGGAAAAGATCACACTGAAAATCTATCCTTGTCTTGTCCACTATTCCAAGGAAATCTGGGCATCTTCCATACCCTGCCAAAGAATCCACAGACGTAGTCTAGAGCTAACTCATTAGACATTCTCTAGTCAAAACCCACTGCAAAATAAGTCATACACAAAAGTCTCAAAAAGAGGACTTGAACTTCTCGCCAACTATTTGAGGACCTTATGGCTGACTTCTTTTAGAATAAAGGACCTTCATTTTTTAAGGCACAGGATGATTTTTATGATTTTATCAAGAGTCTGAGAGCTACCAATAAAAAGTGAACAGGAAAGTACTAACCTATAACCACTTCCCAGTTCCTTGTCAACTTGAATCTTGCTGAGTGGCACCAAGCCAACACCAACAAGTGAAGTATCAGAATCCCAAAGGAGCTCAAGGTTTAGATCACCAAGAAACAATAGGGAATTGTTGTGGCAGCAGAAGACCACAGACAGCATTCTAGGCAACTGCTTTTGTGTGGAAGAGGGAAAAGCTAGGATTAGTTACACTCTGTACACATGACTATCAAGTTTTGCAATATTTAAGAGACAAGTGAATAGCTCCAGGTGGCTTAAGTGCTTACCTGGCAAATGCTTATTACTTAGATGGCAAAAAAATAGCTTAATTAAGTGTAAAGGGAAGAGAAATTCAAGCCATTAACCTAAGAATTCCTGTATTTGGGAATCATTTGGAAATGTTTCACAGCAGTGACAGGCTGCTGGCAGAGAGCTAAGTAAGAACTTAGCTTCAATTCAGAGTAGGGGGTGGGGGTGGGGGGGGGTGTTCCTGCTCTGGTGTGGTGTTAAATAGACATGCAGAATATGACACTTCATGACCAAACTTGTTATTCTCCAAGGCAGGAAGTACTGGCCCAGATGTTCTCATCTGAGGAAGGAGGATGAGGGGAAGGATCAAAGCCAACATTAAACAATGACAGTTGCAACCATGACTTACCTGGGGTAATCCTAAGGGTGATATAGTACTGTAGAGGGGGAGTGAGGGGTTTTGATTTTAAATTCCTTAAAGACATTTGTTTTAATTCTCCCAAAGTTCAGGACTAGGGAAGGAGAAAGTATCCAATAGTGAAATGAATTTCAGCACAGGAATAATGACATAAGTGTGTGCTGACATAATGGGAAAAACAGCTTTGTTGTTAAAAGTAAAGGAATAGCTAGTTCCTCGAGCTTATGGGAGATAGCCAAGGGGGAGTGAATGAGGCTGGCACTGCAGGCACCACCAGAGGGCAATATTCCAACCTACTGTTAGAAATGGTTGATTTATAAAATCCCATTTGGTTAAGACTTAGAGGTAGAAGGGACCTTAAGAGATCACCTAGTCCAAATTCTTCCATTTAAATTTTTTAAAATTCATTTTTAAATATTTCCCCACGTTTACATGATTCATTTTCTTTCCTTTCCTGCTCCCAGAGCCGGCAAGCAATTCCACTGGGTTATACAAATGTTATTGCTTGATGCCTATTTCCATATTATTCATTTTTGCTATAGAATGATCTTTTAAAGCCTAAACCCCAAATCACATATCCATATATACATATGATAAGTGATGTCATGTCTTGCTTTTGCATTTCTACTCCCATGGTTCTTTCTCTCAATGTGGATAGCATTCTTTCCCATAAGTCCTTCAGGAGTGTTCTGGCTTACTGTATTGCTATTAGTAGCAAAGTCTATTACATTGAATTGTTCCACAGCATATCCATCTCTGTGTATAATGTTCTTCTGGTTCTGCTCCTTTTACTCTGCATAAATTCCTGGAGGTTGTTGCAATTCACATAGAATTCCTCCAGTTCATCATTCACCAACATATATCACAATTTGTTCAGTCATTCCTCAATCAAGGGACACTGGCTCATTTTCCAATTTTTTGTCACCACAAAGAAGGAGGCTATAAACATTTTTGTACAAGTATTTTTCCTTATCTCTTTGGAAACAAACCTAATATAATGGATCAAATGGTATGTAATCTTTAAATCCCTTTGGGTATAATTCCAAATTGCTTTCCAGAATGGTTGGATAAATTCACAACTCCACCAGCAATGCATTAGTGTCCCAATTTTGCCACATCCCTTCCAACATTATTATTTTCCTTTACTGTCATATTGGCCAATTTGCTAGGTGTGAGGTGGTACCTCAGAGTTGTTTTGATTTGCATTTCTCTAATTAGGAGGGACAAATCCCTCCATTTTTAAAGGAAGAAATAAACCCAGAAGCAAAGGTAGTACACAGACTACAGGGTTGAAACCTGGAGACAGGAAGACCTTAGTTCAAATACGGTCTCAAAAACTATGTAACTAATACACTGCTGATGGACCATTCTGGAAGGCAATTTGAAAGTGTGCCCAAAGGGCTTTAAAAGAATGCCTACCTTTAACCCAGCCATACCACTGTTGGGTTTGTACCCCAAAGAGATAATAAGGAAAAAGACCTGTGCAAAAATATTTATAACCACCCTCTTTGTGGTGGCAAAAAATTGGAAAATAAGGGGGTGTCCCTTGATTGGGGAATGGCTGAACAAATTGTGGTATCTGATGGTGATGGAATACTATTGTGCTCAAAGGAATAATAAACTGGAGGAATTCCATGTGAACTGGAACAATCTCCAGGAAGCAGAACCAGGAGAACATTGTATACAGAGACAGCTACACTGTGGTACAATTGAATGTAATAGACTTCTCTACTAGCAGCAATACAATAATCCAGGACAATGCAGAGGACCTTATGAGAAAGAATGCTATCCACATCACAGAAACACAGAAGAAAAATATTTACTTGATCACATGGTTCGATGGGGATATGATTGGGGATGCTGACTTTAAATGATCACTCTATTGCAGATATTAATATAGAAATAGGTTTTGAATAATGATACATGTAAAACCCAGTGGAGGGGGTGGGGGAGAGGAAAAGAAAATGATTTTTGTTTCCAATGAATAATGTTTGGAAATGACCAAATAAAATAATGTTAAAAACAAAACAAAACAAACAAAAACAAACAAACAAAAAAATCTTAATGGGTAAGAGCAACTTCAGACCAATGAAGTTCATGCAAAATTTTCTAATTCTTTCTGTGATCAGATGCAGCATGAATGCCTTAGTATAAAAAAATCCTGTAAACCAAAAAACCCTGACTTAAATACAAGCTAAATTAGACTCTGACTATATTATCAAAGAGATGGTTTACTTTACAGGGAGAAAGACTCACAGCAAAGTTTCTTAAATAAAAGCTTCCTTAATGCATTTGGGAAAAAACAAACAAACAAAAAAAAAACCCCAGTGGAATTGTTCATTGATTCCGGGAGGGGGGAAGAGAGTGAAAGAACATAGAACATGAACCATGTAACCATGGAAAAACATTCTAAATTAATTAAATAAATTAGAAAAAAAAAATCAAACAACTCTGGCCAAACCTCTGCCTCAGTTTCCTCAACTGTAAAATAAGGATTATTAAGCACCACCTACCTCCCAAGGTTGTTGTGAGGATGAAATAAGATGAAATCTGTAAAATACTTATTAGCACAAAGCTTGGCACATAGTAAGCACTTGATTAATAGATATTCCCTTCCTTCCTAAAAAGACTTATCTAAGATACCATTAGGTAGAAGTAGTAGGTCTGAGATCTGAACTCATGTTCTCTGTCAATCTAAAGTTTTTTAATCTAGTCCAAGCTCTCATATGAAATGTGGATTCCTGATGTAATATATGCTCTACCTAATTGATCATCCCTCCCTCTTTGAACACTGCTAACTCTCTGATCCAAAAGGCAGTGGCTGGCCAAGGTTATTTACAGTGTTTAAATATTACTCTCAGTAGGGCTGGATTTTAAAGAATCTATGGTGATTAACCAATGTTATCCAATTTCTCTTCAATAATTCCAAAGAGACAGAAAAATCAACTAGTAAGGAGGAGAGAACCATTCTGCCCAATCTGAAACAAAGTCTTTCTCAAGTAGGAAGCAATGCCACAGACCTTTTTTGTGTCTCAGATTAAAGACCTGAACTAAGTTTGAATTTCAGCTTTGGATCTGTGACCTAAAGAAAGGAGAGATGAAACAAGCAATTCATTTTATGAGAAGCCAGTAGCAAGATAGGAAGATGCACCACCCCCTGCCCTTGTGTTTTCCAACCCACAATTTGATGCAATGCATTGACTAAGTGTCTTACATGTGCAGAGAACAGAGAGCAGAACAACCAGACCTTCAAGGAGCTTACAAGGACATAGACACAATTAAGTATCATACAAGGCAGAATGAGAACAGGGAAGAAGAGGAGAGAGTCAGGGAAAATGTCCTAGGAAAATTTGGGAAGTGATCTCTTTCACCTGGGGGAAATGAGAGCCAGTTTAAAGGGACCTGATCAGAGTCTTTAAGAAAAAGACAGGGGAGCTATGAAATATGGTAGATAGAGCACCAAACCTAGAGTTGAGAGCACTTGGGTTCAAAAATCTGACCCCAGACACTTCCTAACTATATGACCTTGGTCAAGTCACTTAACCCCAACTACCTCACTCTTATCATTCTTCTTAGAATTGATACTAAGAAAGAAGGTAAAGTTTTTTTTTTAAAGAAAAAGAAGTCTGACATCCCTATACCAACTGTCACTAAAGGACCTAGATTTGAAAAGATGAATTCAATAGGAGCAGCGTCTAATGAAAGCCTTTCCCACTCTCTCAGTTCATAAATGCCAAATGTAGGCCACAATTGCCTTAAACATTGTATCCATTAAAAAAAAAAAACAACCAAACAACCAAAAAAAACACCTTCTTTTCTTTTCTTTAGAATTAAAAAATTTTTATTTCATTAATTAATTTAGAATATTTTTCCGTGGTTACACAATTCATGGTTTTTTCCTCCTCTCCCCCCACCATAGCCAATAAGTAATTCCACTGGGAAAAAAACCCCTTTATTTTCTACTTTAGAATCAATACTATATATTAATCCCAAAGGCAGAAAAGCAGTAAGGGCTAGGCAATTGGGATCAAGTGACTTGCCCAGACAACTAGGAAGTGTCTGAAGCTAGACTTGAACCCAGGACCTCCTGCCTCTAGGCCTCGAGTTCTATCCACTGAACCATCTAGCTGCCCCATAACAATGGATACTGGTAAAAGAGACTCTGGCCTGCCCTCCTGCCAATGGATCCTAACAAAGTCAGTCACCACCCCATTCTACAAGTGCTTTGCCACACTGTTGGTGCTGCCTGTCTGGCCAGCTGTTACACAGGCTGTTGCTCTAATTCCTTTGTGTTCTGCCATGTTTGCCATGAATGTGTCAGGAGAGGTCTGACAGCATACAAACATCTGTAAGGCTCAGTCTCAGAGCCCATGAATGGCTCTAAAGCAGTTGGCTCAGAATCACAGTGTTGCAAAATGGGTCACACAAGAGGCCAAAGTTACCAAATCTTTCCGAAAATAGGAAGACATGTCAGAGCTTTAACAAACAAACAGACAAACAAAAAACCACTTTCACTTGAGTGAGACATTTGCTCTGGGAAACCACATGTGTCCTGGACAGGAAGGAAAAACCAAAGACACATTATTTTAGGTTTTATGGAGTGGAGTGGGAAGAGCATCAACATGGATGTCAGGAGGGCATGGATCCAAGCCCCAGCCTAGAGGCCCATTAGCAAAAGATACCAGATAGATCATTCATCCTCCTGAGAGTCAGTTTCCTCATATGTCAAACAGAAATAAAAATACTCATGCTCTCTATTTCATAGGGTTGTCTGTAAGGAAAATGCTTCATGAACCTCAGAAGCTTGTAGCTTCTGAATTTTTCTTGTTAGGAGTTCCCACCTATTGGAACTGGCTAAATTAATGATGGCACATGAATGTGACTGAATATTATTGTGCCATAAGAGATGATGAAATGAGCAGTTTCTGAGGGAAACAAGGAAGAATTCTAGGAACAGATGCTGAATAAAATGAGCAGAACCAGACCAATTTTTTTAAAATGACAATACAACAAAAAACAAATTTGAAAGATTTTAGAACTCTGATGGATGAAACATACCATTTACCCCCAAAAGGGAGACAATAGTCTGAAAATACAGAATAAGACATACATTTTTGGACAGGATCAAGGCATGAATTTGTTTTGCTTGATAATGCATTTGTTATGAAGGTTTTTTCCTTTTTTGGGGAGGAGAAAGGAAGAAGGAAAAGATGAAGATTCACAGTAATAGCTAGCATTTCTATAGTACTTTAAGGTTTGCAAAAGCTTTACCAATATTATCTCATCCTAAAAAAAACCCTAGCAGGGAGATGCTATTATTATATTCATTTTACATAGCAAAGTAAAGGGACTTGCCCAAAGTCACACATCTAATATATGGCTGAGGCTAGATTTGAATTAAGGTTTTCCTAACTTCCTTTCCTGTTCCCAAGTCCAGTACTCTATCCACTGCACCAGCTGTCTAACAAATGCTCTAAAAAAAAGTTTTCATCTATATAACTCTTAAAATGTTTGACAACTTCAAAAAATGAAAAGAAATAAAAAGGAAAGAAAGAGAAAACCTGGGCTTACATTCTTTCTCTGATACATTCTGGTTATGTGGCCATGGCCAAAGCATTTAACCCTTTTGTTCCCTTCCTTTCTAAGACTAAGTTGCAGAGCATATGTCAGCCTGCATTAGTTCAGGGAGTTTTCTAGACCAATGAAATCACAGGTCCTTTAAAAAAAGGAAGGCAAGGGATTAGAATAATATATTTTTTAATATTCATAGCTGCGCTCTTTGTGGTGGCAAAAAATTGGAAAATGAAGGGATGTCCTTCAATTGGGGAATGGCTGAACAAACTGTGGTATATGTTGGTGATGGAATACTATTGTGCTAAAAGGAATGATAAAGTGGAGGAATTCCATGGAGACTGGAACAACCTCCAGGAAGTGATGCAGAGTAAGAGGAGCAGAACCAGGAAAACATTGTACACAGAGACAGATACACTGTGGCACAATCAAATGTAATGGATTTCTCCATTAGTGGCAATGCAGTGACCCTGAACAACTTGGAGGAATCTACGAGAAAAACCACTATCCACATTCAGAGGAAACACTGTGGGAGTAAAAACACCAAAGAAAAACAATTGCTTGAATATATGAATCGAAGGGTTATGGTTGGGGATGTAGACTCTAAATGAACATCCTAGTGCAAACAACAACATGGAAACAGGTTCTGATCAAGGACACAAGTAATACCCAGAAATAAAGTGAGTACTGTAACCAATAAATAAATAAATAAATAAATTTAGAAATTTTAAATTAAAAAAAAAAAAGACTATTTTTTAGAGTAATCTTTCCAAAGGGTAATAAGCAGCAGTCAGGGGGATAGTGATTCAAGTACTAGACTTGAGTTCAAGTCCTGGTCCTGCCTCAGACACTTTCTTCTTTTTTTTAAACCTTTACCATCTGTCTTAGAATCAATACAAGTATGAAGAGTGACAAAGGCTTAGACAACAAGGATTAAGTGACTTGTCCAGTCACGTAGCTAGGATGTGTCAGAGGCCAGATATGAACCCAAGACCTTCCATCTCCAGGCCTGGTACTCTATCCACTGAGCCACTTAGCTACTCCAAACACTTAATTTCCAAAGCCAGAAAGGTGAAGGATTAAACCCATAGATCTCCAAAAGGCCAGTGAAGCACCAGGTGAGATATTAGAATGATCACTGCAGATGTATAAAAAAGAAGATATTCCTGGGCCTTTTACTCAGTAATAACTTCAGTTGAGCACTGGAAGGAAGAATCTGTCCACTGATGCCAAAGTCCCTCCTAAAGCAGTAATATCATTGACACCCACTGCTAAGTCCAGAAGTATGATGAAGACCTGAATTTTATTACTATGAGAGCAGCTGGTTAGCACAGTGGAATGGGCACTAGATTGGGATTCAAAGGATTCAGATTCAAATCCCAACTCTACTATTAGAACTTTTGTCATTGTCAAAGTCTCTGCCCCTCCCTGCCTCAATTTCCTCCTCTGTACTGGTAGGAACTTTTACTACTACTATTGAATAAGGTGATCTTTTTTTTTTTTTTTAATATATTTTATTTGGTCATTTCCAAGCATTATTCGTTAAAGACATAGATCATTTTCTTCCCCCCCCCCCCCCCCCAACCCCCCATAGCCGACGCGTAAGTCCACTGGGCATTAGATGTTTTCTTGATTTGAACCCATTGCTTTGTTGATAGTATTTGCATTAGAGTGTTCATTTAGAGTCTATCCTCTGTCATGTCCCCTCAATCTTTGTATTCAGGCAGTTGCTTTTTCTCGGTGTTTCCACTCCCATAGTTTATCCTTTGCTTATGAATGGTGTTTTTTTCTCCTGGGTCCCTGCAAGTTGTTCAGGGACATTACACCACCACTAATGGAGAAGTCCATTACGTTCGATTATACCACAGTGTGTCAGTCTCTGTGTACAATGTTCTCCTGGTTCTGCTCCTCTCGCTCTGCATCACTTCCTGGAGGTTGTTCCAGTCTCCATGGAACTTCTCCACTTTATTATTCCTTTTAGCGCAATAGTACTCCATCACCAACATATACCACAGTTTGTTCAGCCATTCCCCAATTGATGGGCATCCCCTCATTTTCCAGTTTTGGGCCACCACAAAGAGCGCAGCTATGAATATTTTTGTACAAGTCTTTGTGTCCATTATCTCTTTGGGGTACAGACCCAGCAGTGCTATGGCTGGGTCAAAGGGTAGATTGAATAAGGTGATCTTTAAGGTTCTGTCTACCTAGAAATCATCTGTTCATACTTGACAACTCTTTACAGGAAAATGGGGGGGGGGGGGGGGAACTTACCAAGAAGCAGATTTCTTGACATGGGATGGTTTAAAACAACTAAAAAACCCCACCAAAAACAGGGAGGGAGATCTGACTGTCAGTAATCGAGCCACTTAACACTTTCTCAAACTAGGGGAGATAGTGAACTGTGCCATTTCTAAAATGCTCCAGCAGCAAAGTGTTCCTTCTTTTTAAGATTCCCCTGAAGCACTTGCTCTAAACAGGTACCAGGCTCATCAATTCTTCCTTAACATTTCCTTAACATTGACAAGCCCAGACACTGAATACAATGGACAAAAAGTCATCATTCATCAGGAAAAGAATACAGGATATGATTATACAGTACCTGGTTTCTGTACTCAAAACCTTCACCCCTAGCTGTAACCCTTCATACACTAATATCTTTTAACCTGCTTGGATCCAACATAATACAGCTTTATAAAATAATGAGGGGGAAGGTCATGATAAGAAAATGTTTTTTTTTGACAGGGGGGTGAGTGGGTAAGACTACCTTGTCTAGTGATACCAAATCACTCCTCTCCTCTCAGCCCTTTCCCCCCCCACACTATCTGAAGTGGTAAGATAGAAAAGTCAGAAGGGTTTATAACAAATGCAGGACTCAGAAAACCTTCTGAATCTAAAGGAAACTCCCAAAGGTCCAGGTTAGTGTATCCTAAAAAAACTTTCACTCTCCACTGCCTGATGCATTCAAGAAGCCAATAAAAATTGGATGCCAGTTATATAGTATTCTATTCACCCTGTAATTTGTATAGTAATATAATTATTGTACAAATGGTTAAATTTAAAATCAAGTATATTGTTAAGTTTAAATTTTTATGATACCATATTCCTTGAAATGAGCCACTTATTGCTTAGTCTCATCTCAGAGAGCAGTTTCCCACCCATATCCCCTCCTCCATCACACCCAACAGTTCTGTGGTTGGAATGGTTTTTAAATTTGTAAAAGTTGGTTTGGATTTGGCTCTCCTGATCCCCAAATCCCTCCTTAACTGCTCCTTTTCCATGTCAAAGCACCAAGTTTCAGATGGAATCCAAAATTCTCAGCATCACAGTAATTGTTCAGGTAAAGAAGACAACCTACTCCTTACTTAGCATTGTTGAGATCTAAGTAATGCCTTATCTCCTTATCTGTGGGGGCCTGAGCTTCATTTCTCAAATGTTCTCCACCCTGAGCTCCAGAGTCAGGACAAAAACTTCTCAGCTCCCAAACTGAACAAATAAACATGGCTTCTAGTTCAGATGGGAAAGAAGGCGAAACAAACATTGGTGCAGTGACAACCACAGTCTCAAAGTTGAAATACTCTCATTGAAAAGATGAGAAGTCTGATGCGGATCTTTATTTCCTTCCCAAGGAGATACCACAAATATATTATATTCAATCAAAAGAAGAGATTCCTGGAATCTGAGAGTTGGAAGAAGCTTAAGTTCAAATCCCAGCTCTGCTACTTAGCAATATGCTGATGTTGGTCAAGGCACTAAAAGCCCCAATTTCCTTACCTGTAAAATTAGGTCTTTAGGCAATTAGATCAGTAAGATCCCTTTCCAATTCTAAATACTATGATCTTATAATCCTCTAAACCTCAAATACCATGATCTGATGATCTACTCTAGATGTACAAATCTCCACCAGTCTCACCTATCTCCAAACAAAAAAAAAAACAAAAAAAAAACCCTTTTTGCTAGAAAAGTACTCCAACAAGAAAGATTAGTATGCCATAGGATACTGCTGCTTGGAATACTAGATCCTGTGCCCAAGACTTATGTAATAGAGTAGTTTAATCATCAGGAAGGAGAGGGAAAGAAAGGAGATATCAGAGAAGGTCTCATGAAGATGACATTTGAAGTGGGCCCTGAAGGACAAAAAGGGTTTCCATAGGCATGAGTAAGAAATGGTAGTAGTAGTGGTAGGAAAGCTTAAGAGTCTATCTTTCCGCTTCCTTTTTTCACAGATCATGTAGAACATTTTTGTGCTGATCTACCATTGTAGAAGATATTTGCATGCTTTATCCCCCATCACAAGGAGAGGAACTATGTCTTTAGAGCCATGATGGCAAACCTATGACACACATGTGCCATTTTCGATGACACGTGGCTAAATGCGGCCCCATTCTCTATGGGGCCGCATGCCAAGGAGGATGTTTGTTTCTTGAAGTGACACACCACCCAAGTTATGCTGTTTTTTGGTGAATTTTGACACACCAAGCTCAAAAAGTTGCCCATTACTGCCTTAGAGCCAGAGTTCAAGAAACACTAAACTTGATGCTAGAGACCTCTGTCCACATCCTGTGTCAATTACTAGCTATTTGTCCTCAGTTCAGATAGCAGGATGTGATGGGACAATGTCAGAAGATCTGGGTTCCGAATCAGGGCTCCACCATTAACCAGCTATGTAACCTTGAGCAGTTCCTGTGTTTAAGGTTCCATTTTCTTCACCCAAAAAGGGAAGAAGCTTGTTACCTTCCAGCCCATAGGTTCTATGATTCTATGGCCTCCTTGAGCCTATAAAGTAAGAGAAAATGATCCTTCTATAGCCCACAGGACTGCTGTGAAAAAAGTTTTTTGTCAGCCCTAAAATGCTTTATACAAGTGGGTTACTATTGATAATAAAAGATAATAATATATGAGAATGTGTCAATGTAAAGTATTATACAAATGAAAAGTATTATCTTTATAGAAATAAAAGCACCTCGTGTGATTGTCTATAGCACTTTAAAAAGCACTGACTCACTGTGAACCTGAGAAGTTGGGAGGGAACTATAATAATCTCCTTTTTATAGTCAAACTGAAGCGTATTATCCAAGGTCATATAGTAAATAAGTGTCAGCAATGCAAATGAGGCAACAAGTTATTGGGGCATTTGCTTCATCACCCTCCCAGATCTTCCCAAGTCAGATTCTATCTAACTGACCTCCTCTTTAAGACAATGAGGATCTCAGTTGGATCCTCATGATAAATGGGTTTGGGAAAGGAACTATTATAATTGATTGTCCTAGGGGCTAGCTTTTCCAAAATAAAACCAAGGTTGGACTCGGTATTTTGAGGTTCTTTATTCTAGGTATAGAGATCCAAATCTGATTTCTGGAATTTACAAGACATTCCTTAACCTTCCCTAGTAGTTGTATTCACCCAGGCCAACAAGGATGGGGGTACTCTGGTGGAGAAAGTTGATTCCTATGCACTTTAAGATATAAGGATTAAATTCCTAAGGGAAAGCAGAGTGACTTGATAGAAAAGAAAGGGGGGTGGGGGAGGTAAACACAGCAGCCCAATGAGCTTTTAATTAAACATGGTTAAGGTTTCTGCTGAACCAAGCAAGAGAATGCAAGGCTTATCACCAGAAATCTTATTACTTTCAAACCATTATATGGTAGAAAACAACCTCCTCGCACTTTCTGAGAAACTATTAGAGTCTATGTAACTTAGCTGTAGAGACCAGTCTCTCAGCCATTGATCAATGCCATTTGTTCTATGTGAGAGTATATCCAGCTCTGATCCCAGGGGCTAAGCTGTGAACCTGCTTTTCAAACTGCCTTCTGGGAAACCATTCCTAAGGTCTGAAACTGCTTCCCCAAAGACCAAGGGCTTGAGCTTGCAGTCCACTGTTCTGTTTGGGACTGGTTCACAAGGGCATATAAAATTTCAAACTGGAAACATACCCACCTTCACAAGAAAAAAAGGTACCTAAGCATCAAATGTATTCCACTTACTATCCTCAACACCACCATCTTTGGGCTCTAAGCCAAACCATAGGGTTGTGATCAGGCTGGTAAAAATAAATACACCACAACTAGTAGAATTAATGAAACCAGAGTAGGCCAACTGAGAAGGAGGGAGGAGAAAAGGAGAAAAGGCTTATAGAGGTCCACATGCTTTGAAAGGGTATTATCTCTATGCTAAATACTATCCGTTCAAGTGCAAAAACACAGGCATACAAAAACTAAGTAAGAAGGAAGCCTCCAGATCCTGAGACAGGGCTCCAGAAACTTTCTGGGGAACCAGAGAGCAAAGTGACTCTATATGGACATATGAGGGGCCCATTTAAAACCATGTGCGCAGGTTTTGGAGAGGCCCAGGGCCCATGTTGTACAGGGAGCAAGAGGACAGAAAGACAAGTTACTCTTCATTTTTCCTGCAAGTTTATTTACACTTAGTAGGCCTGGGAAGCCAGAGATACACAAAATACCTCTGTGTAATATAGAAGGATCTGTCTGAGCTTCCCCTACCCCCATATCTCTAGTCACTGAAAACAGAGACAACTCAGAAAGAAAAAGGAACAGCCTAGATGAAGAGCTTACCTGAAGAATCTTGCTCAAAAGTGCTTGCTTGCTGACCTGTAAATTTGTCATTATTCAGAGAAACATCAAACATCACTTTGCATCCATGTCCTTAGGTTAGAAAGTACCTAGAACTGTGGCCACAGAATTCAGCTACTGAAGGCAGGAAATGGCCATATCACTAACTTGTACTATAGGTGCACCTTTTCATGCTACCTCTCCTCCCACCCACTCACTCCCCACCCTATACATGTTTCTTACTTCCTTCTATATCTGCCTTAGAGACCACAGGATTTGGATTCAAAACACCTGGGTCACCTGAAAACCTCCAAGTTTGGTCCCAATCTACCTTTCCTGATACTTCTTATTATTCCCCCTTCATTCACAGAAGGTTCTAGCCAGGTTGAATTAGTAAATGTTCTTAGAAACTTTCATCCCATTTCCCATCTGTCTGACATCTGCAATGCACATCCCTAGTCCCTCACCATCTCTTCTTCTGGTAATCCTCATTTCTAATGCTTAGCTTAGGTGCTACTTTTCACTTTCATGATTAGTGGCTTAGTTAGTGCCTCCCTCCCATCTCAATTTACCTTGTACTTGCTTAGATATGTCTATATAGGGTGTGCCAAAAGTAGTCTTAATAGTTTGGGGTTGCACCAAGACTTTTGGGACACCCTGTATTCCCCTTACAAAGGCAGAATTCAGAGCTGAGGAACTATTTCATTTTGGGACCTTGGTGTCTAAGAAAGGACCTTTCACAATATAAAGGGTAAATGTTTGCTGTTGTTAAAAGTCTCAGCTCCACTATTTCTTATTGTATGACCTTGAGCAAATTGCCTAACCTCAGTGGGCCTCAGTTTTCTCACCTCAAAAATAAGGGACTATACTCTATTCTTTGTAAGAACCCTTTGAACTCTAATGTTATTGGGATCTATGCATGTCTTTGTTCCTCAATGTCCTTATCCATACAGTGAAGAAAATACTGATACTACCTTAATTCACAGGGCTGTTTTGAAGGAAGATCTTGGCAAACATTAAAGTCCTATGTGCCAGTGCCACATAATTTACTAATGGACCTGGGAAAAAGTGTATGGCACACAGTACCAGCCATGGGAACTAAGGTCAGAAGCCCTGGGGTCTTAAGTGTTGTCAGGGCTTTTTCTGCCTCAACTACAACCTTCTGGGCAACCCTTGCCTGGTCATTTCTTTCCTCTGAGACTACCCATTGTGGGTAGTATGCCTACTCTACCTACATCACAAAGCTATTATGAAGGGAGAGCATGCAGAAGAAGAATGAAATATTACAAATGTAAGGTTCTCAAAGGTAGGAAACCTTGACCTAATTCTAAACTCTAAGCAGGCAGGAAATCTGGTCTATTCTCAAAGACCACTGTGCTAGCAGCATTTTGATTTCATGAAGGAATTAACAAAATAAATCAAGAGTGAGATTAACCTATGCTTCAACATTTCAGTCAGAGGAGGCAAATCTTCATCACTGTGTATTACAACTCCTCTATACACTTAGTGAGGTAGTCAACAATCTTATTTAAGCACTTTAATGTACCATTCCTTGAGCTAAGTATTGGGGATACTAAGAAAAGTATCAGGGAGCCTGCCCTCAAGGAGCTCACATTCTCATGGAGGAAGATATTTCGATTTTGATTTCAACGTTCATGTGCAAGTCTATCACTGGTAATATATTGAACTCTACTGTCACCCACCAATGCCTACCAGGTCTCCCACAACTTTGTTATCTTAAAAGACTCAAGAACAATAGTTCACATTTACATATTTGTTTGCAAAGCTCTTTTTATATACAGTATAGAAGCAGGATCAAAGAACCAGTATTCCTTAGCCTGACAGCAATGGTATAATTGTAATGTTAGATTTCAGATATCTAAAAATTTTTGCTATCTTCCCAAAGGAAATGGGAAATATCCTTTATCTTAAGCCACAGAGCTAAGAAATGTGAGAAAGGGCTGAGAGAGGATTTAATTTTTAAGTCATTCTGGAAGGAGCCTCACAGGTGATCCAACCAATATTATAGAAATACAAACCATTATTACACCTTTTGCTACCTCACCAGTCAGTGACATTAGGAACTATGGATTTTTTGTTATGTGGGAGGAGGCAGAGACCAGAGATAGCATCTTCAAGGGAAACCCAAAAAGGAATTCCATTTTGGGGCTTACTCAAGAAGTTGAAAAGACTCAAGCCACCCAGACCAGGGACAGGTTATCTGCCCGCAGGAATGAGACCAAAATTTCTTGAGCTATACAGGTGTCAAAGGCTTACATCAATTGTAATCTGACAGCAAAAAAGAAAATGCAAACTGACTCTTATGCTTAATCTTAGTTATATGGAGACTCTCTAACCAGAATTCCCAAAAATTTGGCAGTATTTTTCCTACCAGGTATCCATCCCCTCCCCCCTCATCTTTCCTCCGCCCTCCCTTTTTTGGGGGGAGGGGAGTTGGTTCCTTCTTGTTCTCCTTTCCATTTTCCTCTGTAACTACTATCCTGCTCATGCCCCCTGCTCTGTTGGTCTCTCAAGGCTGTTGCACATATCTGGATTGGTCTCCCACAACCCTTCTTGCCAGTTGAAATCTCTCCCTTCTCATACCAAGATGAGCAAAAGACAACATTCTTATCCTCATGGAGCTAAATAGCACAAACAAATTAGAATATAGAACACTGTATTCTAGAGGTGCTAACAAAATTTTCTGCAAGGATCTCCTCTACCCTCAACCACCATAATGCTCTGTATGTATAGGCCCTTCTACATCAAAGACCTGTAACACTTCAGTAGCAATCTTGAGTTTCTATGGTTAAAAAAAAAATTCTCTCCTAGTGATTCACTTTCTGAAGGTAATCCTCAAATCGGAAACAAACCTGGACCAAGTCTATAGTACACTAACAGATTCTTCTAAAACCCAGGCCTGCCCCCATCTGCCACAAGGCAGAAGGCACTGAACATACTGTATACTCAATAAACGTATGCTGAAGTGAACTGAGTTTTTTATTTTTACATTCCCCAAAATACTTGCAGGCTACTACTATCATTGTCTATTTCTTACTAAGTCACCTGCTTTCTCCTCCATGCCATACCCACAACTTATTACCAGTCTTCTTGTGTTAGAGGGATGTTCCTTAGAGATAATTAGCTCCCTGAAATCCCTAGGTCACATTCTAAAACACAAGAGTTTGAAATTTGTAAAGCCCTTAAAAATGTTAAGTGCCATAATTGCTTAATATTATTCTCTTTTTTCCCTCCCTATAACATGACTAAAGTGGAAATGTTTTGCATGACTTCCTAAGTATAATGGGTATTTATTTCTTGCCTTCTCATGGGTAAGGGAGGGAACTCAGCCAAATTTGACCTACCTTGCTTCTAATTAAAACTTTTCCTGTATGAGAAGTCCTTAATCAAATCCCTCCAATATGAAGACCAACTCACAGAATCCTTAAATTCCTTAAAAGTTCAGCTTTAGGCGTCATCTTTCCCTCAAACCTTTCTTGATCATTCCATGCTTCTTAAATTATCATATTTAGATGTCATATCCTCTAAAAGAATGTAAACACCTTGGGGACTGTCTTTTTATTTTTTCTTTTTAATCTCCAACACCCAGCACAGTGCCCAGCACATAGAACAGGCATAAGAAAAACCTGAACTAAAATGACCACTCCAAAAAAGATTACATACAAATACTATGTAGTAATAATGACAACAAATTATTCCACAATCTGGGTCTTAGAGTCTTCATTTATGTCATGAAGGAATCAGAAATGATCTCTAAAGTGTCTTCTAGTTCTAATATTCTCCCATTAGCTTATTTGATCTTCACAACAATATATGAAGAGGATATTGAACAGGATTTATCTTCTCCATTTTCCGGATAACCAAACAAATCCCTAGGGAGTTATATTTCCAATTTATTGTGTCCACCAGCAGGGTGCTGTGATAGAGGTTGATGAAAGGCCCCAAACGAAAACAGGTCTCAAACCTTAAGAATCCTAGATTCTACTTGTTCTTAATCACAATCAACTCTATGGCCAAGCTTAGGCAAGAACAGTTCTAACAGGGTAGGTTTTCTTCCCTTGGGGCAGCTAGTTGGGAGAGATGAGAGGGTTGGAATCAGGAAGACTCCACTTTCTGAGTTAAAATCTGGCCTCAGACACTTGCTAGCTGTATGACCCTAGGCAAGTCACTTCACCTTGTTTGCCTCAGTTTCCTCATCTATAAAATGAGCTGGAGAAGAAAATATCAAATCCCTCCAGTATCTTTGGCAAGAAAACCCCAAATGGGATCATGAAGAATCAGACAAGACTGAAGGGACTCAAAATCCTTCCCCCTGTACCTATATTGCTACTTCCTACTAAGAGGCCAAACCATTCTCAGATGAATAACCTAGAAAGAAGAACTTGAAAGTTCTTGCTCAGCTTGGAAGTAAGTCTTTGAACTTTAGCTCTGTAAGAGGAAGGATTTGGATTATGTGATCACTAAGGTCCAATCTAACTTGTTTAAGTACCACACATGAGTATCGGATTTTCCTGATTATCCAGTTAGTAAAATTCCTTGGATGCCTTGAAATGTCCTTTTTGTGTTTCTTTTGGATTTTGAGTGGATGCAAACTGGAGTAAGAAGGTTGACATTTCTCCAACTTGCTGCAGGAAGCATAGTAGGAGGGAAAAAATACTGAACTAGAAATTCAAAATATTGAGACGGTCTGCATCATGGGAGTAGGCCAATTACTAGCTATGTGATATTGGGCCAATCAATGTGCTTCTTTGGGCCTCACAGATCAAGGGAGGAGGCTGAACAATCACTAAGGTAGTTAGAATCAGTGACCCCCAATGTCTATGTCTTAGCATACAAACTGAATCATATGATATTAATGTAAATTGAAGTTGCCAATATCCAAGTACTATCATATTTGGCCTGGAAAGGAGAAGCAACACTTAATTTTTCACAGCAGGTTCCAGAGAAAGTTCTTAGCCCAGCCTAGACCCCATGTCAAAAGATGTTTCCAGAGCTGCATGCTACAGGAAAGATCATCTAACTAAATTCTTCACAATTAATTGAAATTGTAGCCATTGGCATATTGTAATGGTGGTGACTCTGCAGCTACAAGGTGAAAGAATCAGAAGGCTGGTGTGGAAACTCTTACTCTTGACATTTATTAGTTCTGTGCACTGAGAAAATCACTTCTCCACCATGAGTCTCAATTTTCCTTATTTGTAAAATAGGGGTAATAATATGATCTCACAGGTTGTTGTGAGAATGGCATTTTATAAATCTTAAGACACTAAAGAAATCCGTCTTCTAAAACTCAGGCCTGACCATGTCAGGTTGCTTATCTCTGTAAGTTCCCGATCACCTGGAGGATCAACAGCAAACCTGTCTGTTGGACACTGAAAGCCCTTCACATTCTAGCTCTAGCTGTTCTTTTCAGAATGGTTTCAAATGACCTTCCTTCACAAACTGGGCAGTTTAGCCAAGATGTTCTGCCTTCAGTCCCCATCCCAGTTGTCAGTACTCTCCTACACATGACTTCATCTACATTGTCTAGGTTTGTATTGACTTCTCTCTAGCAATATTCTCCCCTTTGTCTGTTCCCAGCAGAATGTGAGCTCCTTGAGGGAAGATTTCGTCTTTACATTCTCAGTGCCTATGCCTGGACACCAGCAGTACTTAAATGCTCACTGAAGGAATGCATATGATATGAAATAGCTATTATTTTTATTATTATCTTAAGTCCAAGAACTAAAACATTAGTGGCCCAAAAGTCAATGGAAAAATGAATTGTGGGAGTAAGTTGACTTACCAGGCACTACCAGAAATGACTTGTGTGTGAAATGTGGAGTAAAAGGTATCATACCAATTACTCACAATATATAAGAAGCAGAGGAAAACCTTCAGGTCATTGGACAGATAAGAAGGACTTATAGAAAGCCATGAATAAGAAACAAAAAATAGGTTAGCTGAAAAGAATAACCACTCCAGTGAGACTCAGGATCCACTTACATGAGATAAATGACAATTCCTAATATGAAGCCACTCTATCAATCAACCTACGTCACAGAGAGTGGGCAAAGCAGCTGAAAAAATAAAAATACAAGCTTCACTATTATGACCAGGAAATTTACTTGCACTGGAAGAAGTGCAGCAAAGCACATGTTACTTAGAAGTCTAGTACCAGCCTTTGAGGTCAAAAGTGGGGAGGTACTGTATGCAGACTAGGGAGAAAGCCTTTAGACTCAGGGTCTAAATTGAGGAACCTTAAATATCATCTAGTCCAACATATTTATTTTATAGATAAGGAAAGAGAGACCAAGAGGGAGGAGGGAAAGAAATAAGAATTTAGTAAGTGCCCACGCAGGTATTTGCTAGGCATTTTACAAATATTATCTTGCTGGATCCTCATGGTAACTCTGGGAAGTAAGTGCTATTATCAATCCCACCTAACAATCAAGGAAACTGAGGTAGACAGAAGTGAAGAGACTAGTACAGCATCATGCAACAAGGCAGAGTCTAAAGCCACATTTGAACTCAGGCCTTCCTGACTGCAGGCCCTGTGCCCTCTACACTGCATCTTAATGGCCAGAAAGAAAAGGACTTTCCCAAGGCTACACACCAAGTAGGTAGGACAGAGGGAACTAAAGCCTGGGTCTCCATTCTGTGCAACACACTGCACTCCTTTGCTGTAGTAATTCTAGGCAAATCTCTTTTTCTCTGCCTTGGTTTCCCCAAGTATGAGACAAGGGGTATGGATTAGATTAGATAGTCCACATTGTCCCTTCCAATTTCCATTTTGACTTTAACTTTTAGATGGAAGAAAAGAATCCATTCTCTATGGTGGAACTCAGACAGAGCTAAAGAGTATTTCTCACATTGGTTAACCAATCTTTTCTGAGGATTTTCATTAGTGTGCATGTCCCATTAGCTAATGAAGAAAAAATGATCATGCACACCTGGTCACATGCAATCAGATAACTTGGTTGGAAGATGACCATCACTGTCCCCATCATTGGCCTCCTGTGATGTCCTTAGTTTAGATTTTATGTTGAAGATAATTATGAAACTTAGCCTAGAAATTAATATTATGAGCACTATGTTCTACTCTGAAGCTAAATATAGCTTTTCACATTCAAAGCCCTGCTAAATCTCCTGGATGCAACCAACCCATCCAGCTCCCAGTAATTTACTATTTGTGTATCACTCTAGTGCTTGCCTGTTCATGGGACTGTAAATCACTTGCAGAGGATTGGTGGTAGAGATTATTGCCTATGTGCTTGTAGTCTTTTAGGTACTTTTATGTGCAATGCTATTGTTTAGAGCTTTGCAAGACTAACTTGGGTAGTACCAGCCCCAACTCAGCTCAGCAGAAATTCAAAGCAAGCAAGCCCTGAAACCTGGGTCTTTGTAAGTCAGAGGTTTGTATAGAAAAACTTCTCTAACTCTATAAACTAAGGAAAATGCTGCCTAACATCTCCAAAGGAAATAAAATTTGAAGGTTTTGGTAGCAAAGAAATATCACTAGAAAAGAAAAAGAAAGCCCAAGACTCAGAGTCACATCTATTTTATTTGCATTTAGCACTCAACCCTATACACATAAATGTGCAAATTTAGAAGTTCAAGGCTCAGGACTATGCAACACAACCCCAATTATCAGTGAAAATCAGTTGCTTAATCTAGGTATTTCAGGACAGAGAAAGGTTTTACTCTTTTATTATTTAGGTAATTGAGACTGTATAGACATGACCAGAGAAAATGGTACTGCAAAGGAAAAAAAAGGAACTCAATGGATCACTGATGTCCTTTCTACCTCTTATAAGTCTATCAGGTTCCATGATTTTTTTCTAGTCTGACATTCCATATTTCCATGCCCTGTGTTCTGGTCATTTTAGTCTCCTCATCCTTACAAGGTCATAGGCTAAGTTATACTATGTTTAAAAGTTAAACATTTACCAAGCTTTTTTCTTTTAGCTCTCCTTTACACTAGAGGGGGCCTCTGTCATTCCTTCCCTTTTTGAACTCCCTTTTACTAAGACAGAGTCATAAGAGCATTTATAGTAAACTCTTTTCATTAAAAAAAAAAATTCCACTGAGCACTACAGAAGTAGAACTGGATTCTGAATGGAGAAAAATGAGGGACCGGCAGATATGAGAACAATACTAGTAGAAACTGACCCAATGAGTAAATTTTATCTAACTGGAAAACTATGAAATTCTAAGGATTAGAGACTCCACTCAGGAAAGCTGAGATAACTGACTGCAAAACAAATTGAATTTCTAGGAACTGTGGACATACCACTAAGTTCTCTTCCTGGAATGTGTAAGCATTGCAAAAGCAAATGACTATTGGATATAGGCATTTGCAACGCTTACACATTCCATGAAGCTCAGAGGAGCAGTAGAAACCATTTAGTCATGGAATATCAAAAATCATCCACTTCAACCAATGCTTGAGTCCTCTCTGCAACTCCATCTGACCAAAGAGGAAACTGAGACTCAGAATGAGGCAATTTGCCCAAAGTCTCATAACTAGTAAATGCTGAAGTCAGTTTTAGATCTAGGTCTTCAGAATTCCCCAACAGGCCTCCTGGTCCGTATGCCTCCCCTGGCTCTCCAAATCAGTGATTCAATATTTTGTAAGCAAACTTGTGATGACTTCTGAAGGTACAGAAACACTGGCTATTCCACACTCTTTGTAGTGGCAAAAATTTGGAAAACAAGGAATTGCTTCTCAATTGGGGAATGGCTAAACAAACTGTGATATATGATGGTGATGGAATCTATTGCGCTGTAAGGATTGATAATCTGGAGGTTTTCCATACAAACTGGGAAAACCTCAATGAACTGATACAGAATGAAATGAGCAGAACCAGAAGGACATTGTACATAGAAAGTAAAACATTGTGGAAAAATCCAATGTAATGGACTTTGCTACTAGTAGCAATGCAATAAGCCAAGATACTCCTGAAGGACTTAGGTAAAAGAATGCTATCCACATTGAGAGAAAGAACTATAGGAGTAGAAATGCAAAAGCAAAACATATGACATCACTTGACACATGTATATATGGGTATGTGATTTGGGGCATAGGCCTTAAAAAAACTGCTATATAGCAAAAATGAATAATATGGAAATAGGTATTAAGTGACATCTGTACAGCCCAGTGGAATTGTTTGTCGGCTCTGGGAGGGAAAGAAAATGAATCACGTAAACAGACAAATATTTAAAAATAAAATTTTAAATAAAATTTGTCCTGCTAAAAAAAACACTAGCTATTGAAACTTTCAGACAAAACTCTGAAAAGTTAAAGAACAAAATTCCAATCTTAAGGACCACATCTAACATGATAGATGATGCTAACAGACAAATCCAGGGTAGGATCATAGGTTCTAGAAGGGAGAAGAGGCACCTCGCATTTTACTCTTGAAAAAACTAAGGCCCCAGAGGTGGAGAGAAACTTCCTATGGTCTTATTGCAACAGAATCAGGATTTTGATTTAAACAGTCTCCATTCCAAAACCAAGGCTTTTCCCACTAGGACAATTCACAAGGACTGTTACAGTGGGTATTTGTCTCACAAGTACCCGCTGCACCCTCTCTCTCTAAATAACTCTCCATTTTTTTCTCATCAAAGGGTAAATTAAGGAACTATATAATTTGTTTACTGCCTCATTGCATCAGGTTCTAAAGAATTTATTTTAAGAAAAGGTTTAAAAAACTGGACACAAATTTATTCACAAACTGGCTTCCCTGACAACTGTATTATTCATGGATCTTGATTCCCACACAGGTGCACTAAGTACATATTTTCTACTTCCTTATAATGGGGGTGGGGGAGTGGCCGTCCAGCTCTCTGGGCTATCTCAGCCAGGTGGGCCCCATTAATCTCCATGCTGATTCTCAATTTTTAGAGCAAGAAACAGCTAAGGCCCAGAATATTCCCATCTCAAATAGGAAGCAAGGGGAATTAAGCTACCATAACAGGTTTTTTGTTTTGTTTTGTTTTTTTACAACCCTAATAGTAATAACCAGAATTATATTTATGTAGCACTTTTTATCCATTATCACATTAGATCCTTATAACAGCTCTCCGAGGTAGATAATTCAAATACTACCACCTCTGTATCACAGAATGAGAAAATGAGTACTCAGGCCAAGTAGAAGAATTAGGATTCAAACCTAGACCTTCTGATTGTCCCACCCCCCACTTCTTTCTCACAACCACCTCATTTTTTTCTATTGTTCTAAAGCTGACAAAGAATTTTCCTTAAATATCCCTATGAGCAGTTCCAATGTTATCAAGGAGATCAAGGCTAAGAAAGACCACATCACAGACAGTGTTCATTGGGAGCCAAAACATGGAACCACGTATCTTAATTCCAAGTCCAGCCTTTTCACTACTACTCCAGGTTGCCCCCAAACTGGTAGGCTAACAACAAGAGATGATATGTAGAATTTCACCATTCTAAGGATTTTTAGCTTTGAGACCTTTCAACTAATTGAGCTCTCCAATCTGTTTTTGGGCCCTTCTGTGTCGGAAGGGTTAAGATGGCAGAGTTTAGGGGCAAGTAGAAGAAACTGAAACAATCCAGATGAATAAAGGAGCCTTAGGTAGCTGCCCTTCTCAATATGTGGTCAACCTAGGACAGCATTTAGGAACTATCCTGAGTTTCCTTATTTTTAAAAAGGAATTCATATTCCTTACATTACCTACCTCAGAGGCTGTAAGAAAAGCACTTGGAAAACCTTTATAAAACATAGGCATTAATATTATTAGTATTACTATTCCGATGGAGAAGCTAATGGAACTAAATAGAAACAAATTTAAACCACACACTGGAGTCAAAACTCCCAGGCTGTCACTTTTTTTCTCATTTGCAAAATGAAAATAATACCTACAAAACTGTCCTTTCCCCAAGGCTGCTGGGAGGATTACATGGAAACATCTATAAAGCATTCTGTGAATCTTCAAATAGAGTAGAGTATCTCATTTGGAGTCTGGTTCAAATCTGGGGTCTGCCATTGCTTATACAAATTTGAGTGAGCTCCTCCCTCTCTCTGGACCTCAGATACCTCCTCTGTAAAATGAGGGGGCTAAACTGGATTATCTCAAATGTTCCTTTCAGCCCTAAATCCTAAATGCTATAGAAATGTCAGCTATCATCATTAGTTGCAGATGAAAAGCAGAACAACTGGAGGCAAAGTCAATAGGCATTCATTTATTGAGGGCCTACTGTGTGCCAAGCTCTGTGCTAAGTGCAAGGGATACAAGAAAGACAAAAACAGTCTCCTGTTCTCAAGGAGTTCATAGATTGATGGGGAAAACAACATGCAAACTACCATGCATAAACAAGATGAATGTGTCATATGCAACAGAGAAAGGCACCTGGAGGCCTAATGGATTTTCATCCCAACACAACTTGTTGGCTGTGTGACTTTGGACCATCCCTCTGTGGACCTCAAGTCTCTTCTGTCACACGAGGAGCTGTATGAGATGCTACAGATGGTCCCTTTGTAGGGCTGACATTCCTGAACACCTAACTCAACGGACAGGGACAGGGCAGCAATAGGAAGGAAGAAGGCTGGGTTTATGCTCATCAGCAAAGGCCTGGCTTCCAGTCCTGGCTCTGACACTTACTTGTGTGACCTTGGGGAAGTCACTTAATCTCTCTGAGCCTCAGCGTCATCAGCTTCCCCATCTGTAAAACAGAGATGACATAAGACTTGCAGTGTGTATCTCACAGGTTTGCTGTGTGGGAAGCACTCTATCAAGGTGAAGTTTGTAAAAACGGTTTTTGCTATGGAATCCATACCAACATCACTACTGGAGCCAATGAGGAAGCTCATTTGTGTTCCTTTATGTGCTTGAACTCTTGCTCTCAGGCTATGTAGGGGGTAAACAACAAAAGTATTTTCTCAATAGCAGGAGCAAAGTCCAAATGCCAGAATGTTTCTAAAAGGAATGGGGTTCCCTCCTAGTTTGGTTTTGGAAGACACCATGATTGCTATGTTCAAGCTCACCCAAAGGATTTTAGTCCATAGAAGACCATGCAAGTCTCACCAAAACTCATGCAGCCCAAGAATAGTTCTTTCCAGACAAGGAAAGGAGACATCTGAGCTGACCAGGAAGTGGCCTAATAGGACAGGAAGCGAAACACATCATAAACCAGTCTCCCACCCCCAACCCTTGGGAACAAAGAGCAAAAATCCTTTTACAAATATACATTCGAAGATTTTTGACTATATTATCCTAAAACATAGTTTTATGTAGATATGAGGAATTTGAGAGAATACTCAGATCCTAAAGAGAAACCAACTTTAAAAAAAGGTTTCCCCATTAACTAAAGAAATGACAGCTACTACATCCTAAGTTTGGAACTTGGCTCAAATCAGCTCATAACCTCAGGGAGTGAAATGAAGGTAATAATAACTTAAAAAAAAAGCCCAGAGTTTACACTTAAAAATTGGTCCGAGTACAGAAAACATGATTTCTACCTAAAAATAATACCTACAACATGAGAGGGCCACGATGGGATTTGTCATTGCAAACCTCAACAAAATAATATATTTCATTTCTATTGCTTAAAGGTTTATGAAGTGTTTTCTTTACAATCACCCTATGAAAAATCCCTACTTCACAAATGCAGAAATTGAAGTTTTTAATATATTCAACCAAGGTCAAACAACACTGAACTTAATACCGTTTAGTCACAGGATTATTAGATTAAGAGTTGAAAGGGGTTTTAAAGATCATTTAGTATAACCCTCTCTTTCAGAAGAAACTGAGGCCCAGAGAGAAGAAACTTGTACCAAAGTCAATGAGTGACAAACTCAGGGAAAGTGTCCTCTAACTCCAAACTTGGTGTTCTTTCTACTATACCATCCTCACTTCACTTTTACCAAGGGCAAATCAGCAAGTAACTGAGTCCTGGTTCAAGGGGAAATTACTTACACAGTATGTCATCTTTGTAAGCACAAATTAAAAGGATGAGGAAACATCTGTATAAACAGGAATGAAAAATATATTGTCTCTGCTCCCTTTCAAGTGGTGAAGTATAGGAATTGGCTTAAAAAGAAAAAAAGAAATCCCAAATCTCATAAATTGTTTTTTAAAGAATTCAACTACTACCAGATTTCCCCTGACTTCCTTGGGAGAGATGCCTGGAACTAATCACACCTACTATACTTAAGTTTTTAACCTTCAATAACTAGGTTCTGCCTGGCACAGCCAGAGATAGAATCAAACAATGTATTCAATGCCTTCCAAACCCTTCTATCAATCCAGAAGTTTCAGCTACTTTGGAGACTCTCTCTCCTTCTAGAAACTCTGGTTCCCTGTGAGCTTATATATATATATATATATATATATAATGTATGTATATATAATATATATGTATATATATATCTGGAAAAATTACTGATAAAGCATTGAAAGGGCCCTCTCTTTTAGAAGATTTCTGTCCATTAAATATAATGGAAAGGATTTTTAATGACCACAAGACCTAAGATTCTGTCTAGTTTCCCCCACAAGGCTTATTGAATGTCTTTTGGTGCTTACCCAAAGTTTTGGGCCCCCGTAGGCTGCTTTGTCTAGGCCTCTCCGGATGTTCCCTCTTTCACCTTCAACTTCCCCGTAAAGTCCTGGACTTCTGGTCGAAGGAGTTAGAACAGACCCCACAACTCCAAGGCTCTCTTGCTTGTCAGTTAACAACACACTTGCCAGAATCCGCAACTGGTTTAAAAATCATAAATACAATTTGGAGTAGCTGGTAACATGCAGATTAGTGACTGCTAAAAGAAAAAAAAATAACTTTCAGGTCTCCCTGCAAAATCTAATCTTTTTCCAAGTGCCTACTTCATTTCCCAGATGGCCATTTTCTGAAGTGAAGATAAGCATTACAACTCCCCTAAAGAAGTTTTATAAACAAAACTATTCTAAACTCTTAAAATACCATTAAGAGGACAAGAACTCTATAGATTAGGAAGAATGAATCTATGTTAAAACCGTTCACTCAGGTATCATAAAAACAGTTTTAGACTTTCTAATGGGAATAGGGGGAGAGAATCAAGAAGCCTGAAAGCAATGTGATTATCTTACTTAGAATTTGACTTTGAAACTATAATCTCTTCTCCATCTCTTTTCATCTTTAAACCAGCTTTTCAATGCAAAGCTGTATAAACAAACTTTGTCCTTCATGCTTTAAACTCCAGCAGCAGTATTTCAAGGTCACTCTTACTAACGTCTGAGGCCTGCTTCCAGCAACTTTGATGGCACTGCTGTTCCAACCACAGATGCCCCATGTCCAAATCCAGGTCTTTCCTTCTAGCTAAGTATTTAATATAAAGGAGGGCGAATGCCCCCACCAGCCTCTGAACAACTGCACACAGGCCTGCTCCTTTCCTCTCTCTTGGGACTGTCCTTGCTAGTGTTCAGCTTCTTGTAATGCCTGCTCTACTGCAGACATATTCCAGTGACCTTCATTCCTTATTTGCAAATAAGAAAACAAAGGATTGCTTATTTTTGTAGAGTATTTCTTGAATGTTTGTACAAAGGATGGAAGATTTCATTACTCATAAGAGCTAAGCTGTGGAGATTTAGCAACTTGCATTGACTTCACATCCCTTCACAAGCAAAAATCTATCAGCATTTACAAGGACAAGAGCTGCCTAGACTCAACTTTCCAAGGCACCAGAAAATTAAAAGAATATACTTTGTGACACATAAAAACCTGTTCAGAACTGTATTAAATATGGGTGGGGGGAGGGATATGAGAGAATTGTATCAAATTCAGTTACTGGAGAGATACAGCAGAGTTGTGTGTGTGTGTTTAGGTGTCAATGTGTGCAAAATAGGAAATACTGTCACTTGGATTTACTAGTGTCTATATAAGAACTAGGGACAGGTGGGATAAAACAAAGTTTTGGAAGAATTTTCCTTGGTGAAATCAAGGCCTTCACCATGACACCCTGAAGCACAAGTGGAACTATTTTTCTTTTCTCCAAATTTAGAACAGCCCCTTCCCAGTCTAAAAACATATAGGCCTAGACAGCCCAGGGGTCTCCTCAACCTTGGCAAAAACTCTCTTTGGTCAGAGCTGGCTATTCTATAGTATAGGTAAAGCTTCCTCACACTGAAACAAAGGAACATTATTTGGAAAATAGTTCGGCTAATTCTTGAGCCGGGTTTGCCCAAAGCACAGAGTTAAGTGTTGGGCTGCTGTTTCCAGGGGAAATGATTAACCTTTCTTCAGGGACCTGCTCTTCACACAGAACAAGGCAAAAAAAAAATTAAAAAGCCACCCTCCCCTACCCGCACCCCACCCCCACTCCCGAAGGGCATGCAGGAGCTCCAGAGGAGCCAGGGGCTGGAGGTGCGCCTGGAAGTATGCACGGAATGCAAAGGGGCCATTTTCTGAAATAGTGCAACTTGTCTACACTCGGCGAGGCCAAAACAGTTTCGATCATTTCAACAGAAAACAAAGAAGGAAACTTACCGGGAACTGCATTAATTTTACATGGAGCTATTTATATCTCTCCTCGGACAGGGAGAAATTAAGTCACTGCTAGCCCTCCCCCCAAGGACGGAGGAAACAAAAGGCGCAGGAGATGCCATGCGAGGAGCCAGGAAGGTCCACTCCAGGGCGAGGATGAACCGCGGCCCCCCCACCAAACTATTCGCCATTTTTCTTTGTCTTTCAGCTGACCCCTGCCTCAGTGAAAAACTCCGAGGCGGCCTCCGCCGGAGCCCTGCAGCCTCCTTCCACTTTAACAGGCAAAGGCATTCAATCTATCCTGCTATTTGACACCGAGCCTCGCCTCCGGCCGCCTCATTGGCCGCACCGCCCTCTCGGCGTCGGCCGCGCCGCCGCCATTGGCTCCTGCGCGTCATCAGGGCCCTCCTTCGGATACTTCCTGTTTTAAAGTTACCTTGAGAAGCAGAGCAGGGGTCAGCTGCCGGGGCTGCAGCCGAACGGGACAAGCGGCGCCGCGGGGAGCCTGGCCAAGCCCCCCCCCCCCCTCGGGGCACCGGCGCCGTAGCCCCGGGCACGGCCCCGAGGGGCGATACAGGCCTCGGCTCGGCTTTTCTAGTAAATTATACAGTGGGGTGGGTACCTCAGCCAGCCCGGGAACTGCTCATTGGCTGCCAGAGTTCCATTTAAAAAATTGAAGATAATTTCGCTGCCTCTGATTGGCTGTCAAAGATGTCTGTATGACAATATTACCGTCTCCTCGGGTAGTTTATGCAAGAAGCCAGCAAGCTCACATCGGAAAGTTACAGTGGGAACTACGCTCGCAGTTTTAACAACGGGAAAGAGAAAGCGAACTCGGGAGAGCAGGAAGAAATCCTCGACTCTCGCAGGAGCACCGAGATGCTACCCGGCCGACACTCGACCTCTTAGAGCACTTATGGGACGCCTAAAACCCGCTTTACAAAGGCCTTTTGGGATTCCCAATGAGGCAGCACCTAACAACTTAACCTCTAAAATTAATAAGGAACTGAGACATAGATGCAAGAGCACTACCCTGTTCTCTACTGAGTAGGTTGTTATTAATAAGACTGATGAGCATTTAGATGGCGCTTTAAAGTTAATGTTAACTCATTTGCTAAAGAATACGAACCAATTTACCAAATATGGACACTAAACAAAAAATATTCAGTCAGTAATCAAAACAAATACAAAATAAAATAACGAAGATACTAGTTAGCTTTTATCAAAGGCAGTAATAGTTAAAAGTGACAAAATTCAGTGCTGATTGGGAGAGAATGGCAAAGTGATTTCATTTTTTGAAGGCAATTTGGCAGTATGTAACAAGAATAAAAATAATACTAACCCGGTAATATTAGTAAGAACATAGCCTAACAATGGGGGGAGAAATGGGGCCAGTGGCTTTAAAGAACATTACTTGTAATCAAAACTACCTAAATGTACAGGAACTGAACAGCTTAATATACTGGTATATCAAAGAATCACACCTATACCTGGCAGAATTTCTGATAAAACATTGAAGTGCTCATCCAATTTTTGCTTAAAGTTCAATAAAGGGGACCTCAGCCCATTCCACTTTTTGTTTTAATTGTTGATTTATTTAGATCTAAGCTTAAACCTGGTTCTCTGCAAAGTCTACCCATTGCCTCGGTTCTGCCTTTAGAGGCCAAGCAATTTAGTTCAACTCAATAGGTAATTATTAAGTTCCTATGACATACCAGGATGTGAAGACAAAAAGGAAATTCAGCTCTTAGCCTCAGAGCAAGCACTCTACAGACTAAGTAGATACAAAATACATATTAAGTAGATACAAAATACATACAAAGTAATTTTGCTAATAGTGGAGAGCTGGCCTCTGTGTAGGAGGAGAATATCCTGAGCTGAGCTCTGAAAGGAGCTAGGCATTCCAAGAGAGGGGGAAAAAAAACCCAAAAGGTGGGGGAGGAGGGAAATCCTAGGCAAAGGAGACTGGAGATGGCCTGGGATGTCTAATCCCTAAAGCAGCCCTTCAAATTCTTGAAGACAATGATCACAATTCCCTTAAATCTGCTCTCTGGGTTAAACACTTCTAGTACTAACAACCAATCCTTGTAACCCCCACCCCCACTCCCAGTCCCTTTTCCAGCTTGGGCACTAATTTCCCTATAACCCTTTGTGTGGTCTGATCAAGTCAGAGAACAACTATTCGACTTCATACCATTAAACATGATGACAAAGACCATAAAAAACTGGACTTATATGAAGTAGTATGAAAAGAAAACAACAAGGACACCCAGTACACCATGATTATATAAAAGGAAATAAATATCCACAAACAGAAATGGGCAAAGGACAGAGAGTAACAAATTTATATGGATATAGTCATGGACTTTCATTTTAAAGTATAAATGATTATAAATAAATTTATTTATTGATTTTATACTTGTTTAAAGTGCAAATACAAATTACTGTAACTGTAAGGTATCACTTTACATCACAAGAATGGCAAAAGAGCCAAGGGGTCATGAAGAAACAGATACAAGAATATACTATTGGTAGGACTGCAGGATTGTGTAAGTATTTTGGAAAGCAATACATACTAAGAATCACAAACTTTTTAACTCAACAATTCCATTACTAGAATTATCCCCAAAATATCACTTTTTTTTTTTAAATTTGGAGGTACAAGACCTGGGTTTGAGTACTGGCTGTCAATCTGAGATATAAGACAAAAGTTCCTTATCTCACTAAGCTTCACCACCCTCATCAGCAAAATAGGGGTAAAACTCTACCTCACAGGATTGTTCTTTTAATTTTTGTTAATATCTTGATACTTTTACATACTATCATTTCCACTAACTTCCCTCTGACCGAACCCATCAGAGTAACAAATAAATACAATTAAGCAAAGCACATGAACACACTTGCCTTATCTGAGAAATTCCTCTTCATTCCACACCTACACTCTTACCTCTTTGAGATGGGAAAGCATGTTTTCCCATTGCTCATTTTAAAGATCAAAAATACTACTTGTTTTCCTTTACATTCTTACAGGTTTGTGGTGAGGAAAGGTTTTATATACTTACCATAAGAAATGAGTTATTTTTATGACATGAGTTCAGGAAAGGGTAGTTGTGGCATTTTCAATGTCTAACAAGGATGTATTCTTTCAATACATATACTCCTTGCAATCTTCAAGATCAAAATTATTTTTTGCCTTATGGCCAGACTTCTTGTTAAGATGTTATACTTAGCTAGGCTGGTCCTCAGACAACAGACATAGTCAATTCTTGGACTGATACTCAAAGTCTTTTCAGGGGGCAGCTGGGTAGCTCTGTGGATTGAGAGCCAGGCCTAGAGATGGGAGTCCTACGTTCAAATCTGGCCTCAGACACTTCCTAGTTGTGTGACTCTGGGAAAGTCACTTGACTCCCATAGTCCTTACCATTCTTCTGCCTTGGAACCAATACACAGTATTGAGTCCAACACAGAAGGTAAGGGTTAAAAAAAAGAAAAAGAAAGAAAGCCTACTTAAGACTTTGTTTCAGTAATAATCCCTTTCTTCTGTAAAGATTAAAATTGTAACCCCTGCCTATTTTTTAGATCTAATCACCAAAAGTGTAAACATCCCACTTAATCATTAAGTGGGAGGTCTGTGACCCACATGTGCAATAGTGGGTGACGAATCAGAATTAAACTAACTATCCCATGGCAGTCCTAAAGCAAAGCTTTAACTGTGATTGGTAGACATAAACTTAGAGGAAGACACAGGAAGTGATGCAAAAGAAGTGTCTTTAAAACAAGCCATCACTTCCTGTGAGAGAGAGGTCTTCATTCTTTGAAATAGAGCCTGGACCTGAGACCCTGTTCCTGGTGAGGCTGTTCTAAAATCTCTTCCATTGAACTGACATGTGATGAATGAAAAGCTGACTCTTAACTGCTGGATTTTCTGAAAAAACGAACCTCAGGAGAGACTTACCTCTTGCGAGAGACTTCCCCAGGTCCTCAGCTTTGCTAGGGCCTAAGGACTAACTCTCCCTGCCTGAGTTGAGCCAGGGGCCTGAGTAAATTACTTAGTGCTTAGGTTAGATATCTTACCCTAGTCTCTCTCTGATTTTCTTCCCCCTTTCTATATTTTGTAAATGAATTGTAAACAAATCTCTTTGGAATTAATATAAATTCCTGGCCACCCTGTTATAAACATAACCCAGTCCAACCTTTTTATAAATAAACCCCTCCCCCCTTATACTTCCTTTCCCACCCCGCCTTACTCCTGAACTCACAAATATAAGCAGTAAAACTGGTTTTCTAGAATGACTTGATACACTTCTCTGGCTTGCATTAGGCGTTCTGAGGTTTAGTGGATTGAGAAGCAGTGTTCTCCAGGTGATATGTGTTTACTCATTTCAGGTATAATCCCATGCAGTCTGTAATTACTCAAGCATCTGGGTGATGCCTCAGTATGATTAAAGTCAAGATGCCTAAATGAAAGAAAAGGTTGTTTTGGCTAAATATAATTCCACTACTGGTTTGTTAAATTTATGGTTGGACTGAATATATTTAATTGGTTGCCAGGGATTTAATTACTAAATCCCAAAAATGAATTAATAAAGTCAGAATGGAATTTATGGTAGTTTATTTTACAATAGAGGGAAAATATTAAGGAAGAGAGAAAGAGAAAAAAAGGGGTGGGGGGAGCTCCTGCTTCCTCTGAGCCAGACAGGAATTCTAAGGCCCTAGCCAGGGGAAAGGAGTCTCAAGACAATGGGCCTTTTCTAGAGGCAGATTCTTTATCAGCCTCAACTCCAGTAGAACTGCTTCTTACAGAAGGCTCCACTCCAAGTGTGTCTCTTTCAAACTCCCAGAAGAACCACTACCACCAACCTCGTTCTAGTCTTTGTCTCTCTTTTAAAGACCTTATTTCTTGCATCAGTCACTTCCCCTAATTCCACATCTACCAATCATAACTGATGCTCTGCTGTAGGACTGCCCAGAAGGCAGTTAGTTGATTCTAATTCCTTATCCACTATCTCACATGTGGGTCACGGACCTCCCACTTCATGATTAAGTAGGATATTTACACCTTTGGTGATTAGATCTAACATGGGCAGATCTTCCCACTCAAAAATAAGTACTGTGTTTACATTTTGGGGGATTAAATCTAAAAGGGATTACAATTTAATCTTCACAATCAAGGAAGAGCTAAATACCTTCATTGTTACAATCCAAATTGAGCCAAATCCAGTCTTCACAGGTTCTACAGAACTTTGACATCCCTCTAATAGTAGAGGCCATTAATAGCTCCCCCAAGCTGCCTCCAATCAAAGTGTAAGTGGAATGTTCTAAGAGCAAAAATGACTATAGCTGTTTGTTCATACCCTTGATAGATAAAAGAAGTGTAATTTACATTTCCTATTCACTTAACTAAAAAAGACCAAATCCTTTAGGAATTCCCTCATTTGTCCTCAGAAAATGCCATCCTCAATCTTATGAGATTAAACCAGGCATTGAAACAAAGGCAGCTGGTCACCTCAACTATTCTTTTGTGTCACCCCCTGCTCCCCCAAAACCTTAACGCCAAGAAAACGAAATTCTAGGTGTCTTGTTCAAACATTTACTACACTATTAAGTGTGGAATATAATATTACTATGCTGTAAGAAACTGAAGAGAGATGGCTTCAAAGAAAGCCAGAAAGATTCATAAGGAAAAGTAAAGTGAAATGGGTGGATAGAATCAGGAGAACCATTTATATAGCAATATCAATGTTTCCAGAGGACAAATGATGAAGAATACTTTTTATATGGCAGAGGTTCAATGGACCAACACACACAATGAGACACATTATTGCATGTGGTCAATATGGGCATTTGTTTTGCTCAACTCTGCTTATTAATTATGAGGGTTCTGTTTTTGTTTTTGTTTTCTCTTCCTGGGGGAAGACAGAAAGGAGAAAAATGAAATGCTTAATAATTGAAAATAAATAATTTTTTAATATTAATGAGCAAAATAAAGTATATTAGAATAGATCTTTATGGGCCATAACAGAAAAAAAATACAGTAAAGTAAGCAGGTCAGAATAAACCATTCCTCAAAGATACTATAGTATATCACTGTAAACTTTAAAGATTCATTCAAATCATATAAATAGACTTTTCTTTCTATTCTTTCGAGAAGAAGTGTGGTATAGTGAAAATAGTACTAGTCGTGGAGTAAGAAGAACTGGGTTCCAATTCAAAACTGATACTTACCAGCTATCTATGGAACCATTTAACTGCTTTGAGCCTGTTTTCTCATCTATAAAATGGGAATAGCATTAGGATTAATTAAGCCATATGGCTAATGAGGACCATTTGGAGTAATTAGGATCTTAGCAGCTAAGGACAGGGTAAATAATAGTGGGTAAGGTTTCTTTAAGGCCAGACAGTATTTTGGGAAGGGGATCCATTGAAATTCTGGGTAGCCAGGGTCAGTTGGTTCCCCAACTGCAGGCCTGTACAGCAGGGGGTCTCCTAGAAGTTTTTTTTCCTTGGAAGAAAGCTGGTGTTTCTGTTCCCTGGAACACTGAAAAACTCAGTGACAGGTGAAGGAGGAGAACAGGTTACAGTTTCTGGAATAAGTTTGTGGGGGAAATCAACAGAAAAGAGAGAGAGAGGCATTTTTTCCTCTCTCTTTGTGTGGCAGCTAAGAAGTGTGGCAGCTGAAAAGACCAAGCCATTTTGAGCTTAGGCTGAAAAGTCTAGCTAGGCCTGGAAGGGCTGGCAGTTGGCAGAGAGAGTGAATAACCAAATTAATTTGGTTGATTTAAAGCTGAAAAAGATCTAAGGAGAAAGTAAACTTACTTATATATGGAAGAGTGAGGCAGTTTTTTCCCCTCTGTGTGACTGCAGAGTGGGCAGAGCCTTTAAGGCCTACCAAAGGCCCAGAAGTCTGACTAGACCAAGAAAGTCCTAGGAGTTGAAGAAGTGATCTGAAGGGCTACAAGAAGGCAGTAAGTAATATATATATGGATAATTTTTAGAACAGGTTATTTAGCATAGATTCTGGGGATTTAGTTCAGTGATAAGGAGTTGTAAATTAGGCTCAGGGAAGCCTGAGCAAGAAGCAAGTTCTCTGGAACTAGAGGGAAGTGGATAAAAACTTAGCCCCCTGTTAGATTTAGAGATCCTAATCCTCAACTTTCATTACCTTTCCTCAAACCTTTTTCTAATATTTATTAAATAAAGGTTTTTTTACATCTGTCTCCAGCAGTTATCCATTGAGCAGGCCCAAACAGTTACACAGAGTTCCCCCTCCATTTAACATTCCTATATTAACATTCCTGGCCATTCCTATTCTACAACATTCTTATTTACATTCTTGTGGCTAATTTATATTAATAGTATTAGGCTTGTTAATAAAAGACTTTGTTAATCTCAAAATTCTATATAAATTAGTTATTTTGGTGAAAGGACTGGAAATCATGTCACATAAGGATCCGTTGATATAATCAGGGTTATTTAGACCAGAGAGAAGAGTTTTTAGAAACATGATCACAGTCTTCAAATATATGACACAAAGGGGAAGGGAACAAACATATATTAAGAATCTATGTGCCACTGCTGGTGGAGTTGTTAATTGGTCCAACCATTTTGGAAGGCAATTTGGAACTATGCCCAAAGGACTTTAAAAGAATGCCTGCCCTTTAATCCAGTCATACCACTGCTGGATTTGTACCCCAAAGAAACAATAAGGAAAAAGACTTGTACAAAAATATTTATAGTCATGCTCTTTGTGGCAGCAAAAAGTTGGAAAATGTAGAGTTGTCCATCAACTGGGGAATGGATGAATATATTGTGGTATCTGATGGTGATGGAATATTATTATGCTAAAAGGAATAATGAACTGAAGCAAATTCATGTGAATTGGAAAGTTCTCCAGGAATTGATGTAGAGCAAAAGGAGCAGTACCAGGAGAACATTGTACACAGAGACTGATACACTGTGGCACAATCGAATGTAATGGACTTCTCTACTAGCAACAATGCAATGACCCAGGACAATCCAGAGGAACTTATGAGAAAGAATGCTATCCACATCCAGAAAAAGAACTGTGGGAACAGAATCGCAAAAGAAAAACATATGATTGATCATGCAATTCAATAGGGATATGATTAGGATTTTGATGTTAAAAGATTACTGCAAATATGAATAACATGGAAACAGGTTTTGAACAATGATACATGTATAACCCAATGGAACTGCTTGTCGGCTTCGGAAGGAGGGAGGAAAGAGTGGAAGGGGTGGAATCATGAATCATGTAACCATGGAAAAATATTCTAAATTTAAAAAAATTTTTTTAAAGAATCTATGTGCTACTGCTGGGTTTGTACCCCAAAGAGATAATAAGGTAAAATACAAGTACAGAATATTTATAGCTGTGCTCTTTGTGGTGGCAAAAACTGGAAAAGGAGAGGATGCCCTTCAGTTGGGGAATAGCTGAACAAATTGTGGTATATGTTGGTGATGGAATACTATTGTGCTCAACACATGTAATACCCAGTGGAATTGCTCAGCTATGGGTGGGGTTGGGGGAGGGAGGAATAGAAAATGATTTTTGTAACCAAGGAATAATGTTCGAAATTGACCAAATAAAAAAATTAATAAATTAATTTTTTAGAAAAGAATCTATATGCTAGCCACTGTGCTGAGCACTTTACGAATATTATCTCATTTTACCCTCACAACAATCTTTTAAGGTGGTTGCCATTATCATCCTTATTTTACAATTGAGAAAACTGAAGCAGACAGAGGTTAAGTTACTTACCCAGGGTCAAACAGCTTAGAAGTGTCTTAGGACTGGATTTGAACTTGGGTTTTCCTCACTCAAGGAGCATTGCATCAAAATTTACTAAACACCTAAGTAAAGTACCATTTCAATGCTAGGGGCTTAAGATACAAATATAAAGAATGAAACAATCTCTATTCCCAATGAGGAACGGTCTATCATATGGAAAAAAGGACTTATTTCTCTGACTCCAGAATATGGAATGAGGACCAATAAGAGGATATCACATTGAGGCAAATATTTTTGCTCTGTATAAAGAAAAAAAAAGGAAAAAGAGGCACATAACAATGTAAAGCAGTGTAACAGATATCTTATGAGAAGTGTTCAAGCAGAGATGAGATGAATATGTGGGTTTTGCAGGGAAGAGGAGTACCTCTGGAGAGGGGGCTACTCATTCACTTTTGTGTCTGTCACCCAACTCTCACTTGTAGAGTCAAGAAGCTGGAGCATGCACAGTGGCCATACCCTGGCAAAACCTGCTTGGTAGATGAAATAAACTGGATTGAGGATAATCAACAGGCCTCAAACCTGTCAGTAAACAAGGGAAATATATGCCCCAAGCATATGATGACTCTGGAATGAGTGGATGAGAACAAAGGCAGCTGAAGCAGGCACTGTGGAGCACTTAGAGCTTAATCAAACATTAAGGATGACAAGGCATCTATCCACTGCCCTGGCCACCACTTGTCATTCTGACTTTTGTCATGTCACTGATGACGAGAAGAAAGAGTATATAGTTTACAACTTTGTAAAACTCCCCCTTCACTTAAATCCCATTCACAAAAAAGTCAAGATATCAACCTGTGATGTCATTGGTCCCCTTTGAAAATGAAGGACAAACAACAACAGATAATCACTTGGCTGGGATACTGAAGAAAGGATTCTTGGGCTGGGTAAAGTGTAGGACCAGATTATCTCTAAGGCTCATTCCAATTATGAAAAGGCTATAATTCTTTTCAGCTCGGCTTGTTCTTTGGAATTTTGCAACATTCACTTTCAACTGTTTTGAGATTCTTGTAGTCATTATGCTATAGCTAATTCCTTTGCAGAAGTGTGATGATGAATATGAAATATGGCATGAATTTTTAGCTTTTGTTAATGTATTGATGATTTTATCTGTTTTTTCCTTTAAAGAATACTTTTTGTATGAAATGCCTCTCTGGAAAGAGAGGAATCAGGAGAAATCCAGGCAATTAAAAAAAAAAGATATCAACAAAAATTTATTTTTTAAAAAAGTATTTGATTCTAAGATATCTTACTAACAACTTTACAAAAAATAGAAAGGTACAAAAATTTAAATAACTGCTAAATCAGGCACTATCCACCTCAAATAGTAGCAATAGTAATTATTATTATAGCTAACATTATATATAGTACTTTAAGGATTGTACTTTATAAATATCATCTCATCATAACTTCAAGAGATTGGTACTACTGTTATCCCCCTTTCACAGATGAGAATTGTGAATTTAATATAAATTGTACCCCCTTATTCCATTTAAAAACCCATTCTTGGTTGATTCCAGTTCAACCTTTTTGACTGACCAAAAACATGTACTAAGGGAGGAATTCAGAAGTCTGTGTGGTCTTAAGGTTAGGAACAGTTATGAGGATTGCCTCCTAGATCCTGGGGCTTCCAGATCAGTCTTAATGAGCAAACCCATGCTGGATATAATTCTTTTGTTACTTTAAATGTGGTAGGAGTGTCAGGGAAGACTCAAAATGTTAGTAAGCTTTCTCCTCACATGGTATCCATGGGACCTTTATCAGTAGAACATTCATTTCTCTTAATGCTTGATTCCCCTACAAATCTGTTAGGGAGAGACCTCTTCTATAAACTAAAAGCCACTATATCATGCTCTCCAGATGGTTCTTTGTCCCTATAATTATCTAAGGACTCTCTAAATTTCTTCCCAGTTCTTCTACCATGTAGCCGCCCCTTTCCTTTTAAATCCCAGCAGATACCCCTGAATCTCTGTGGGCTTCATCCTCTTCTGATGCAGGCAAAGTCAGCTGTTTCTGTTCAGATTAAGATAAAAGGTGCACCACCCCCTTTCCAGCCCTCAGTATCCTTTACCCAAGGAAGCTACTGAAGGATTTCCCTGATGTGATTCATCAAATGAGCAAAGGATAATAATTTCATGCAAATTTCAATATAATTCACCAACTTTCCCAGTAAAAAAAGCATAAGCCAGACCCAGTTGGGAAACCTCTTTATCAGTTTGTACAAGATCTGCCTGCAGTTAATTCACATGTTACACTAGAAATTCACTGATTCCAAATCCTGCAACCATTATCTCTTCAATCCCTAGTGAAGCTATATAGTTTATAGTTGTGGATCTCTGTTCTGCATTCTTCTCCATTCCTATTCATGAAAATTCTAGGAAAATATTTGCTTTCACCTGGAATGATTCCCATGGACATGGACAACATTACTTCAGAGATATATAAAAAGTTCAATTTTGTTTTCACAAATTTTACAACAGGATTTAGTTACTATTTTGGGGGGGTAGTTTACTGATACAATTTGTGGATGACCTACTTTTAGAGGCACCAGTTGCACAAACATGCCAGGGAGACAGCAGGACATCTCCTCTTAGAGCTTCACAGGAGTGGCCATTTTGGTACTCAGGGGATCCTTTGGGTAGCCCCAGGTATAAACTAATATCAAATCTTGGGTGTGTCCCTCTTACCCTAGGTGCCAGACATTTAAGCAGAATACTTTCTATGACAAGGCTTTTGGCGAGTGTCCCCTGGCTTATACATCTGATCAGTTACAAATTATTTCATCAGTACGCCAAAAGCTGGACATTATAAAGTTTGTCTTGGTATATTGGACCAACTCATTAGATGAAGAGAAACCTTCCCTAGTGTTTGTGCCATAGCAACTTTTGTTGCTAAAACGCTATTGAGAGATTGTTTCCAGATTTGGCCCACCTGCACATACTGATTCAGATAGGAGAACTCACTTTACAGATTCTGTCTTATCTTGGGTTTATTCTTACAGACTACCATCCCCAGAGCTCAGGCCAAATTGAATATGTGAATAGAGAACTTAAAAACATGACTGGCAAATTGTGCACTAAGACTCACTTGTGGCCTGACGTTCTCCCCATAGCTCCATTTTACCTGTGTAGCAGACCTAAGGGAGATCTACATGTCTCACCATCTGAAATGGTGACATTTCCCTATACAGGTCAAACCTTTTCCCCTGCATACATATAATTACTGGAGGGGGGGGAGGGGACCCATTCTGTTGCTTCTTATATACCAGAATTACAGGTCAAATTATGTGACGTTCGCAAATCTGGGGCTGCTGTAGAGGCTGGACTTCTGGACTTCTTCCCTTTCTCATTCAAGTGTGTTTTTGTAAATTTCAGTTTACAGTTATAAATGATATTCAATAATGAATGATCAGTTTTCAATGTCTAACAGCCCTGACAATACTGTATGCCCCAAAGCTTAGGACTATTGAAACCTGCCATGTTATTAAATCTTATGGGGCTATAACTGATGTTTGAGTCTGAGTCCAGTAAAAGGGATTAACAAGCCACTGATCAGTGCTGATAGACACATGATGACTGATGTCCATAAGCCCTGTGGGGTGGTGGTGAATGTCAATACCGAAGTGGGGGAGCTATCTCAGGGGAGACTTGGGGAAGTGGCTGTTAATCAAGTTCTGAGGTCAGTCATCTCTGTTTCAGTCTGAAAGTTATAACAGACTATTTGACTTTAATTCTGACTTGCTATCTGTATAATTGGAGTAGAAATCAAGTTAAGGGACCACATTCCCCTTTTTGTCAGACTTCTATCCTCTTTTTTTCTTTGTCATGGTAACTTTCTTTAGTCATGGCAGATGGTGAGTTATTGCAATATGTTGTTCCTGACCCACATTCCTGTAGGATATAAAATACCTCCATAAGACCCTGAATATGTATCAGGGGCTTTTTATGATTTTAAATTATTTGTATTTATACATGCATTTTTCTTTCCTCTTATTTTTCAGAGAAGTAATCCATTTATATTAATACCTTCTTGGATCAGTAACCTAGTAGCCTGACCATGCATCCCTTACCAAGGTGCTGTAAATGAATATTCAATGTGTGTTACCATCAGGTTATGTTAGAATTAGATCCTGGGCAGTATCTCATCCTCCTGGGGGGGTTGGGAGGGGGGGGGATGATGAAATTATTCTAAAAGTCCTTAGTCTAAGATCTTTTTAAAGCAATTTTAGGAAACTATTATCTCCAATAACCTGGACCAGAAAAGCAGATCTCCTGGAGAAGAGGCTGTAAGAAGCATCATGATTCCAAATGGAATAGAAGATATCTCCAGAAATAAAGCACTTTGGGAATGAGTCTTTGGATATAATAAACTGAACGGGGAAGGGGGGGGGGGGTGTCAGGCCCTTTATTCTTCCCATGTGTCATTATTTTATCCTGATTGTAAAACCCTTGTACCAAAAAGGAAAGAATACCAATGGCTCTTTGTCAATGCATCAATCATTTTTAAAAATATATTAAGAAATACCCAAGTTATAGTTAAGACTCTCCATAGACAAGCATGCTAATCTCCCAAAAAAGCAGAGGGGAGATTGCAAGAATTTAATATAAACTGTACCCCTTATTCAGATTGAAAACTCATTATTGGTTAATGTCAGCCCCACTTTTTGACTAGCTGCACACTTGGTCCTACAGGAAGATGTCAGAGGTCTACTTGGCTACCTGACACCCTGACATGGAGTCCTCAAGAACGGAAGAGGGTTGTAGGAAGTCCCTGAGCAACTGGTGGTATGGCAAAAAGTCAGGACTCAGACGTGGACTGAGGTTAAGAGAGTCCCAGGATGAGTGGCAAAAACTGGCTTTAGAAGAAAGAGAATGGAGGAAGTGCTATCTCTCCCTTCTCTGGAGTGTTTAACTCTTGGCATACACTAACATCTCACAGTTGCTTACAGATGAGCAGTTTTGGGGATGAGATGAGGCAGTTTGTGTAAAGCAGCTAGGAATTAGGGTGGCCAGGTGATCACATGATTTCTTTCTCTCTCACACCTTTACTAATAAATACCTATATAAATTAATATATAGTTTCCAGAGAATTTTAATCGTAATAGACAAAAGCAGAAGGAGCTTAAGTGACTTAGCCAGATCAAGGAATAAAGAAATAGTCTTATTAACTTTGGATCCAGTATAGTATCATTGCTCTGATTTCTGTTAGTCATAGTAACAGGACAGAAATTTTAAAGGGGCATGATTAGTAACACACTACTGAAAAGTAGCTGTGCTGGAGGGAAAAAATTCCTGGTCCTGGGCTAATCTGGGTTTTGACTCAACTACTTCTCTAGCTGTAAAAATCACTTCACTTTGTGAACCTCAGTTTCCTCACCTGTAAAATCGGAGTAATAAGGATTCCTGTTTATCCTGTCTCTAAGAGCTATTATAAGAATCTAATGAGACAATTAAATTCAATTTAACAAATACTTATTAAGTACCCGCCATTGTGTTAGGCATCAGGATTACAGAGACAAGAATCAAACAGTCCTTGACTTCATGGAGCTTATAGTCTATTCCCTGATAAAAAGTACATGAGTAAATATATTCCAGGTAATTTCAAGCAGGAGAAAGTATTATTAACTGGAGGATGAGGGGGGGAAAGTGTCCTGAAAGTACCTGAACTGGGCTTTAGAGGAAACTCAGAACTCTACTATGTTGAGGTATGTAAAACACTTTGGTAAGTACCAGGTACTGTAGAAACACCAGTTACCATCATTAATACTTTCCATGATAAATGAACATCACTAAAAACTAGTCAGTTATTGTTTCCTCTAACACCCTCACCCCTCCATCAAGGGCCACAAATTCTAGACTGCCAACCTGTGGATCACAGGATCATAAATCTGAAGTGGATCTCAAGAGAGCACATTGCCCAATCCCCTTATTTTACAGATGAGGAAACTGAGGCTCTGAGAGGTATACCGACTTGCCCTAAGTCACTCAGGACATAAGCCTAAGCAATAGGATCTGACTCTAGAGCCAGGCTTTTCCACTGCCCCAGGCTGCCTCTCTGTATTAAGACTAGTCAGCACTCCAACTGCCTACTGGACATCCTCTACCTGGATGTCCCACTGAACCTGAAATGTAACAATTAAAAAGTAAAACCTATCATTTTTTTCCCCACTCCCAACCTCATTCTGACTAAACCATTTCTGTTGATGACATTCAGTTTTTCCAACTCGAAGCTAAAATTCATCCCCTTTGCACAGTAACCAAGCTTCTCTTCCTGACAGATCTGACCACGTCATTTCTCTTACTTGTAAGACTTTGAAACTTACTAAATGCATCTGCATGCAGCCATCCAGAGCCCTCTGCTTTCCAGGCCTAGACCCACTTTCCATGTACCAGGTTGCTGCCAAACACACACCCTGTACTTTTGTGCCTCTGCAGCTCATAGTCATAGTCCTTCCTCCCTCTCTACCCACTGGTTGTCTCCCCCTTCCTCCCTCTCTCATTTTCCCCCCCAGGAATGTTAACCATGCTTAAAAAATCCAATTGAAATACTAACTGTCCCAGGAAATCTCAGATTTCACTCACCAAAGTAATGACCTTTTCTTCCTCTGACCTCACAAAGCACTTTGTTTTGCATCTTTCCAAAGGATTTATTTTGTCTCAGTAGTTAACTGTGCATGCTTCCTATAAAAACAAATTTTCTTAATGACTAGGACTTGTCTAAACCTTTTTAATTTTCCTCAAAGCTGGTTTAGCAGTATGCTCTACACCTATATGCTCAATCAATAAACATTTATTAAAAGCCTACAATAAATGTGTTAGTCACCGTGCTAAACACTGAAGATACACTGGAGATAAAGAAAGTGCCAAAGTACAGTCCCTGCCCTCAAGGAGCTCCCAATCTAACAGGGGTAACAACAAGCAATAAACAGGATGAGAAGTAAGAAATAAGAGGGGGAAGGTACTCAAATTAAAAGGGTTTGGGGAAGGATTCCTGTGAGAAGTGGGATTTTAAAAGGAAACTAAAGGAAGCCAAAGAGGTATATGGTCAAAGTAGAGGAAAGTGTTCTAGGCATGGGGAACAGCAGAGAAAATGCCAAGAGACAGAATGCCTTGTTCACAAGATAGAACAGTCAGAAAGCCAAAAGGCCAGTGTCACTGAATAGAAGAGTGTGGTTGGGGGAGGGGAGGAGGTCTAAGGTATAAAAAGACTGGACAAGTAGGAGAAAGTTAGGTTATAAAGGGCTTTGATGTCAAACAGAGCATTTTGTACTTGATCCTAGAGCCAATGGAGTTTATTGAGTAGAGGAGTTGAAGTGGGAGGAGTGATAAGATCTGCACTTCAGGACTGGAGTGTGGCAAGACTTGAGGCAGGCAGACACACCAGTAGGCTTTTTCAATATTCCAGGTTTGAGGGGATGAGGACCTGTACCAGAGGGGAAAGGAGGAAGTATATTTGAGAGATGTTGCAATGAATGGGCCTTGGAAACAGATTGAATGGGGGAGTGGGGTGAGAGATGGTGAGATACAGGATGATACAGGATGACTCCTAGGTTGCGAGCCTAAAAGACTAGGAAGATACCGTTGCCATCTATAGAACAGAGAATAGGAAGGGGAAAGGAAAGATAATGAGTTCATGAAGACTCTACTGGCCATCCAGTCTGAGATGTCTGAAAGGCAATTGGAGAACTGAGATTGGAGGTCAGCAGAGAGACTGGAGTAGAATAGGTAGATTTGAGAATCATTAACATAGAGATGTAATTAGATCTCCAAGTGAAGTGGTATAGAGAGAAGAAAAGAGGGTCCAGGAAAAGACAGTGGAGGGCACGAAAAGAGGATCCAGCAAAGGAGATAAAGAAGTCAGATAAGAGGAACCAGGTGAGAGGTGTCCTGAACACCTAGAGAAGAGAGCATTAAGGAGAAAGTAACCAACAGTGCCCAAGGCTGCAGAAAGCGTAAGGAGAATGAGGATCTGAAAAAGACCATTGGTTTTGGTCGATAAGAGATCATTGATGATTTTGGAGAGAGGTGTTTCAATGGAATGATAAGGGAAATAAAATTGTAAGGGTTAAGAAGAGAATAAAAGGAGAGAGTAGAGACATCTATAGTGGATAGCCTTTCTAGGAGTTTACCTACAAATAGCAGAAGAAATATAGGACCATAATTAGTGGTGACAGAAGGATGGTTATAAGTAGTAGGGAAAGCACCACAATGAGAGGGGTCAATCTGTGGGAGGAGGCAGGATATAGAATGGAATCATTTGAACAGGTAAAGAGGGTTGCCTTGATGAGGAGTAAGACCACTTCATCATGTGAAACTGAGGTAAAGGAAGAGAAAGTAGGAGTCACTTAATCCCTGTTTGCCTCAGTTTCTCCAACTGTAAAATGAGGTGAAGGAAACAGCAGACAAGTCCAGCATATCTGTCAGGAAAATCTCAAATGGGGTTACAAAGAGTCAGACATAACTGAAAAATAACTGAACTACTAAATCGTAGAGAGTCATTGAGAAGATTGAGTGGTTTATTTGTGGTTATACAATAGATAGAAGTCTTAGTCTTCCTGACTCCCAACCAGCCCCTTTACCCAACTGAACAGCCCAAGCCTTTTCAAGCTAATCTGGGGAAAGACTACCCCATAACATCCTCAGAAAAAAAGTGGCCCTCTCCATTGTTTCACGTGGCTTGTTGCTATAATAGTGGAAGCAAGCCCCACTACAACAATTAAAACTGATCAGCAGAGTCCAGAAGGTACATATCCTATTTCCTTTTCAGACTCCCTAACTGCCCCTAAGGCCTGCACGGACAAGAAGGAAAATGCCCTCACCTGATCTACCAGGCAGAAAACAGTTTCTGAAGCCCAGAAGGGCAGAAGTTGTGAGGAGTCAGTATTATGATTATATAGTTGAAGATCTTTAAAGAATCTCATTTGAGCTTTTACATAGTAAATTTTGGCCACCATGGATGGAGACCCTCACTCAAACTGCAAGTACACCTCTGCATAAGTGATAGACAACTATTCCAACAATGTCAGTACATCTATATCTGAATTTCTTTCTTGGAAATGCCTTTCAGAAACAATTCACATGCCACACCTTCCCTCCTTTAAAACACAATTTCCCAGCTTGATCCACATCCACCACCTAACTTACCATACTTGTGGCCCTCCCCAAAAATCAAATCTACCCCACCAAGAAAATCCAAGACAAAAGGCCCTACTCTCTGAAGATAGTTGCAGAAGTGGGAAAAGTAACCCCAGTTTCTGAAGGTAGCTCTAGAAGCACAAAAAGGATCCCAATGTCTGCTGGTAAACTTTTTTGTGCAGTAGAAATATGGCTGAAATTGTAGTAGTGAAAAAAAATTGCTTGGGGGAGGGAGTAGCTCTGACACTTGGGAGCTGTAACTAGGGGCTAGTCAGTCACTACTCTGAGGCTATAAAATGAAAATCATAATACTTGAACTACCTGTTTCATGGGGATACTCTGGGAAAAACACTTTTAAAACCTTAACTACTATACAAATGTAAGAGCTACTGTTGCTGTTATTAATAAATATATGGCTTCCCAAAGTGACTCCTTTGAAAGGGTCATAGCAACCCATGCTTTCAAAATAACATCAATCGCATTATTCCAAAGAGCTAGTTTTACAAGGAGCAACAACATATTACCAGTTATTCACTTGTCAAATTATTAGTTATTAACTAACATTTATGTAGTATTTCAAAGGATTTGATCCTTACAATACCTGTGAGGTGAGTGGGGATATTATTTCCCCCATTTTACAGATAAAGACATTGAGGCTCATAGAAAGTCATACAGTTAGCAACAGTCCAGAGCTGGGAATTGAACTGGAGACAAAATGACTTCCTAACTTTAAGAATGGGAGTAGAGAGTGAAGGAATGTTCATTTCTGAGCCAAATGCCAAATTTAAGAAAAACCAAGTAAAGGCAATGCACATGTCCATTCTGACAGTCTCCCCAAATTATATGAGTGGTTTTCTTCAAAGAAGTTTGTTTTCATTTTAATTCAAATATTTATCAAGCTCTGTATAACCTACTGCAACAGGTGATGAGGTTGCAAAGCTCAATAAGACATGATCTCTGCCTTCTCATAACTTACTCATCACCTCTCTCTCTCTCTCTCTCTCTCTCTCTCTCTCTCTCTCTCTCTCTCTCTCTCTCTCTCTCTCTCTCTCTCTCTCTCTCTCTCTCTCTCTCTCTCTCTCTCTCTCTCTCTCTCTCTCTCTCTCTCTCTCTCTCTCTCTCTCCCTCCCTCTCCCTTCCCTCTCCCTCTCCCTCTCCCTCTCCCTCTCCCTCTCCCTCTCCCTCTCCCTCTCCCTCTCCATGCTTCAAACTCTGAAACAACAGTTTCAGTTGGTAGAACTAAAAAGTACAGTTTGGATCTGCTTAATTCTTTTCCTGGGAGTTTTTATTTTCACTGGAGATTTCCCACTTTATTTCCTTCTGCTTACACTACAAACCAACCTGAAATATTTTGACAAAGTTCTAAGTTTTATCTGCTCTCAACATGCAGAGTGGAGATTCTGTCCTCTGCTTCTATGAGAAAATTCAGAGCTCTGACAAAAGAAATGCGAATGGATGATAAATACTGGGGAAGGGGAAGGAAACTAAAAGAGATCTGAATGTTTATTGCTAACTATTTTGAGTTTTATTCTCCTCCTATAATATAGAACAAATCTATTGGATTGATGAAAAGGATTTTGACTGCACTGTCTGCCTGTACCTTCTCGCTTGCTTATATTATTGTATTTACTAATTGCTTTAAGGTTTAAATTTTTTTAAAAGTTTATCTGTATTAATCTAATAAATAACTTTGTTATACAGAATCATTTTAAGCTACTATGTTTTGCCTATATTGATCTTTAATGTGTACCTTTGCCTTTGCTGAAGAACAAAATATCATTGTATAAGCCCATGAATAACTTGACCAAACCTTTGTCACATAGATGATGATGGATGGACTTCAACAAAACTGGTTAAATTGTATGCAACCTTTGGAGAATTTAATGAACTAAGAATTTAAATGGTAATTCTAAGGGGTCTTCAGAAATAATTTTAGACAACTAGTGGTTTCTGAATGGATTTTTAAAAATATGTTTATATATATTATAAAGAATTTTATATTAAAGGTAAAAGGTTTATATAAAGCAGAAAGTCAAAAAGAGCTTCTGTGCACATATAATAATTTAACTCTTCAGTTTAATTTACTTCCACCAGAACAATCTACATTTCTTGGTGATGTTCTGGACCCAAATAAGTTTTACTTTGTTTAAAAATATATTTGCCAAGGTTTAAAGATTTGCTATATCTGTAAAAATTGTGACAAATATCCATTAGTTCATAAGTTTTTTAAAATGTCACACAGCAAATTCAGTGGGTTTGATATTATCATTAACTGGGCTATTGTGAATTTTGGGGAATTGATACTTCTGTGAATGTGTATTATCTACTGTATTACTGTTTTATTCTGAAAATCATTTGCACTCACACAATGGTTCATGGCCAAGTTAAAGAGAAAATGAATCATATTTTTTGAAAACTAGCCTCTATACTTTACCTCTGTAATTGTGAAATATACACAATTTTAATATTTTGTTTTCTTCCTACGTGTCATATAGTATTTGATTTTTTTTTCTTCTTTTCTCATTTTTTGCCTTTGAAACACATGTCACTAGTATTGAAAAGATTTTTTTAAACTATTTTTACTTTTTGCAGTAGAATAAGTTAAGAGGTCTGTTCACCTAGCATATAAAAGCATACCCAAAAAGCTTTGGACTATGGCAACCTGCAACTAGTTATTTAAATACTGTGAGACTCTTGCTCGATGACTATGTCTAATCCAAGGAAAAACAGACCACAAAGGAGCACAGAAGTTGACCTACAAAGTGCCAAATGAGCAGAAAAGGTAAAAGAAACCAAGCCAATCCTGCGGGGATTGATGACATTCTGCACAAAAAAACGCAATGACTTGATCATGTGTGAGACTCAAGTTTGCAGCTGTTCAACATGTGTTAAATGCAGGACTTCCTTGTACCACACTCTATATCAAACACATAACATCAATTGTTCTGGCTCCATTATCCCGAAAAAGCAAAGAATAGGGTTGAACCAGGAAATGCTATTTCCCATTTATCTCGAGATCTAGTCTCTTTTTCTATTTTTTTTCACGATGTGGCAACTTATTTTAATTTGAGCAATGTAGTATGGGCTGCTAAATTGGGTTAGAGAGTGATTGTTGTTGCATGCTTATGGGACATGAATCACTACAAGAACATGTTGTGAGTTGTGAAATTTTTTTTCCTTCTCCCCAGAATTTTTTCAAGTTTTCTTTTTATATTCTATATTTCACTCAGAGGTTATTTTTCAATTTCTTTGGATTCTTTGATGTTTTTGATAATTGATTCATATGCCTTATGACTCGACCATGTATCCCTGTGTAATTCCTATGTGTACCCCTGTATCTTCCTCGGGGGGAATGTATTATTGTTTTCCTCAGGGGGGACTATGTTATTGTTTGAAATTTGATTTAAATTTGAGCAATTTTAGGATAAGAAACTTGCTACCTCCCAGAATCCAGAAGGTATCATGAAGATGCCTGCAGAGACCACCATCTGGGGGGAGGGGGGAGTTGAAATGTCTTTGTTTTGAATATATACCCTTATGCCAAAGGGGACTGCCCCTAAATTGGCTTTTTGTCAACCTAGTAATCATTGGTGTTTTTTTCCTTCTTTCTTTTTATCCACAAATTATTGCAATTTATAAGTTAGTTATGTTTCTATGATGCTTTTGGGGAGACTGGTCTCCCCAAAAGGATCACAGGGAGAAATGAATGGTTAGAAATTCTTGAACCCTCAAACAAAACTACATTACCCAAAGTTCTTTTCTGTATTACCTAGAATCCTTTTGCCCCTTTCCTGAGTCCTAGCGTTTTGCGTGATTGTATTTAAGGTGGTAAATCCTCCCTCTTCCTCTTTTTGACCTGCGACCAGACTGAGTTCAGGAAGTTCTTTGCTTTAGTTATTATTAATAAAACTTTATAAAATAAAATATTGAATTATTGAATATTAATTTTAAAGCCCACAGTATGGATATATATATATACAGTCCCACTGTCTAAAATAAAGTAAGCCTCTGTTAAGTAATCTGTCCAAAGACAAGAACTTTATTAAAAGGTCAAAAATGCAGTCCACAGAATTAGGTAAAAGAAAATATACCAGCACAGATGTGATAAATATGAGAATAAGATAAATGTTTAAAACTGGGAAAATGCTGGCAGAGGGTGGGATTTTTACCCAAAAAGCCTTAGGACTTTCTTCTGGGTTGACAGACTTATTTCCAGACCAACAAACTAAAACAATGTAGATTTCCTTTTTTTGGACATAGCATAAAAAATTATGCTTTCCTGGGCTTGAACAGTCACAATTTTCTTAGGAAAGTGTTCTTAGGGATTAGTTTTCTTCTCATCTAAAACATTTTGGATCTAAAGTCAGAAGACCTGGACCTCAGTTTCTTGTCTATAGCCAAGATGATTCTAAGGTTACTTTTGGCTTTACATCCAACATCCTCTGATCTCATAATCAGAAGAAAATATGGAAGAGGGACATGCCATCTACAGAAGCAATCAGGAAAAAATCTTTCTCTAATACTAAGACAGGATGATCTAGACAAATGATTCTCAAAATTCTTTGGTCTCAAATCTTAAAAATTTTTGGAGACCCCAAAGAGCTTTTGTTAATGAATTAGATGTAGCAACATTTATCTGAAATTAAAACTGATAAAAAATATAAAATACTTGTCTATTAATTCATTTTAAAAGAACAGTAAATATATTACATATTTATGAAAAGTATTTTTCCCACCAAAAAATAGTGAGAATGACAATTTTATATATTTAATCTCTTATAATATATTACAATCTCTTATTATATGTAATATATAATATATAATATATTGACTTGGTTGAAGTGTATGAAGAAAACCTAACCTCACATACATTTGGAAAAGGGAGGAGTAATTTTATAAGAAAATAAGATCTTAGCATTATGAAAAGTTTTGACCTTGAGGACCCCCCAAAAATCTTGAGCACCCCCGGGGATCTGTAGATCATATTTTCAGAACTGTGCCAGGCTAAAGTATACCATTAATGCCATGCCAGCTCAAAAATCCAAACTAGTGATATGGCCAAATTAAGAGGTGATTTCCTCTATCTTACTACAGTGAAATCTTATCTTATAAAAGATTATCTAGAAAAAAATCAAACAATTATGAAAGCTCAAGGTGATCTTGAAACAGCTATCAAAATAGATCAGACCAAGGCCTCTAAGCCCTCTCCACTTTGCCCAATATTTAAATCTATTTGCCTCCTGGATATTTTTTTTTTTTACAAAGGGATAATGTTGGGCAGGTGCTCCTTGTCAACATAGAAAAACAGTAAAATGACCTTGTAGCCATCCTAACTTCTCAAATGAAAAACTTTATAAACAAAATTAAAAAGAAAGATTTCTGGCCATCAGATAACTCAAAACCAGTTTGCTTTCTTCACAAGAAATAGGAATGTCTTTAGGACATATTAATGTCCTAGTCATAATGTAATAGTCAGCCTGAGGATGGAATGAACTTCAGAAAGGTCATTTGTGTAAGGTATCCTCTGCTGTTTCTCCCCTACCAAGAGAGGGCAGTCAAAACTCAGCATGCAGTTTTAAGTCTTGCCTTTTAATTCATCTGCTTCTTGCTGACCTACAATAATTCTTCTTTTCATTTTCTCTATTGGACAGTAGCAAGGAAAGGTAATATAGACTCCAGGCGTTCAAACACAATGAGGCTTAATTGACCTATATCTGATGAATGGAATAATAATCCTAATTTCATATTACTTGGCTATATCCTTATCAAGAACAGATAGTATGAGTAATTATTACCCTCATTTTACAGAGGTGAAAATCAAAGGCTTAGGATAAGTGATTTGCCCATGATCCCAGTACTGGAATCAGGAGATGAACCCTGGTTTATCACATTTTTGCAAGCTGCTTGCCTTTGCAGATTTTGTAGGTTTCCCTTAGGTAGTCTCAGCCTCCTGAGTTCAAATCTATCCTCAGACACTTAGTAGCTGTGTGACCCTGGGCAAATCACTGAGTTCTTTGCCTCAGTTGCCTCTTCTGTAAAATGAGCTTGAGAAGGAAATGACAAGTTGTCCCAGAATCTCTGCTAAGAAAACTCCACATGGAGTCATAAAGAATCAAAAACCACTATAAACAACCGAACAACAAAAATAGGGACAATGAAAACTGTACCTCTCTTTGGACATGCACTAGTCTAGTCTACATCAGTTCTAAACCTTTCTTCTGTCATAGATTCCTTTGGCAAAGGCTTCTGGTGTCAGAGGCCAGATTCCTGATGAGGAAACTCTATAAAAGGGGATGGTAACTGTTCTACAACTTAATCTTATAAAGTTAGCAGCACTGAAAGTAGCTTGCCCAGAATCACACAGCCAGTATTGATAGAGGAAGTCCTTAAACCAAGTTTTCCCCATTGCAAATTCAGGTTTCCTCAATTCTATAAAAGGCTTTCTAAACCAACCAACATATGACAGTATGTTTCCCATTCACTGCCAAACTTTCTGAAAAAATTTCTTAACAGATGCATCCAGTTCAGTACCCATTATCTCAACGACTTGCTTCCATCCAACCTAAAATTTTACTAAAACTCTTTCAAAAATTAAATTCAAGAAGGTAGTTTAGCTCACTTAATGGATAAAGACCCAGACCTGAAGAAGAAAGGCCCTAAACTCAAATCTGGCCTCTGACATTTCCTACCTATGTAACTCTGGGAAAGTCATTTAACCCCAATTGCCTAGCCCTTACTGCTGCCTCGAGACCTATGGGGGGGGGGGATCAAACCCAACAGCTTTTTTTCCAATCCTTTGTGATCAGTCTTTCCCCAATTTCAGAAAAATTAAACTCTCTTGGTTCTCTATCAACTTTTATAATGATTGTCTTTTTTATCTAATTCATCCTCCTGACTGAAACTGGATATTCCTCAAGTCTTTCTTTGGTACTTTCTCTACACTTTTCTTCCTTAACAATTTTCCCTCCAGAAACTTAAACCGTCACCTCTACAAATAACTACTAGATCTTTCACTAGTCCTGAATTTTCTCCTAAACAGCAGATCTGAACTTCAAATTGAGTAGAGGATGTGGTAATAGTAGACAGAGCACTGAACTTGGATATCCAGAAGACCTAGGTTCTTCTAATCCTTCCTTAGATACTAGCTGTGTAGCCTGGTTAAATTTAGATCTCAGTTTCCTGATCTTGAAAATAAAAGGGTCAGATTTGACGACCTCTAAAGTTCATTCCAGCTCTAAAAACCCTGATCCTATGATCTTCCACCTGGATCTCAAAACACAGCATGTCCCCCTAAACCTGCTCCTCCTCTTGACTTCACTATTTGTGACATCTTCACTGACCCCCAAGCTTCCCAAGTCTGAAACTCTGGTATTCTCTAACTTTTCCCAAATACTGTTTTTTTCCATTTCATCAGCACATTTTACACCTCTCCCCTGGTATCCATTAGAGATCCTTTTTTTACTACTTCCTTTAGAATCAGTCACAACAGAAGCTACTTATCCAGCCATCATCATGTCCATCTCTGCCAGGAAAGTCTTCATTACTATAAATTTAGTTATGTCACTCCTCCTAGAGAAAGTCTTCAGTGATAGCCTTTTTTTTTTTGGGTAGAGGAAGGCCAGAAGAAAGAATCTGGACCTGTCATTTCATGAGCATGGGGAGCTTTCAGTGTGGAAACTTCTGCCAATAGAGATCAAAGTTGAATTTAGTCTTTAAAAAGTTGACTGAAAAATCAACTAACTATACCTTTATTTTCCTTCTGAGTTAGTATAAACATGTTTAACTTCCTCTATGCAAAAATAAATAAAGAGTTGGCTGGAGCAGAGATAACATTTGAACTCATTTCTTCCCAAATACAAGGCCAATATGCCACTTTACCACACTATCTTTAATGAAAGCAATAACCTAACATTTATATAATACTATGTACCAAACACTGTGGCTAAAATTATGCCATTTGATCTTTACCACAACATTGACAAATCTGTGCTATCCCTATTTTATAGCCGAGGAAACTGAGGAAAACAGAGGTTAAGTAACTTGTCCAAAGTCACACAGCTTGTGTCTGGGATTTTTTTTTAACTCATCTTTGATGAGTTTTTGAACTCATCTTCCCAACTCAAAGCATAGCAATCTATCCACTCCACTGGTCCACCAACCCGACCCAATCCACACTTACATGGTACTTATTTCAAGTACAGGGTATTCCAAAAAGTCTCAGAGCAGTTTTGAAGCTTTTGCCCTCAGAAATGACTTGCTCAGGATCACACAGTAAGTAAATACCAGAATTCAGGTCTTTTAACTTCAAAACAAATGCTTTTCCGTTATATTCTGTCTCCTTATGAAATGTTCCCCTAGTGTCTATTCTGGCTAAAGTTCAAACTCTTTTATTGGGGATTTCAATCCCTTAAAAATGTGTTCCCAACTGAACTCACATTGTCACAATGTCTACCAGGCAGCCTAGACCAATACTCTACCCTTGGAACATAACTAGGGTTCTGAGGCCAGTTCAGACCAGCTCATATGACAGTCGGCTCATACAGAGAGAGACTACCATTAAATTTTCAGTGTATTCAAAAAATGTTACAAATCATGGCTTCAATTTATTATTTTTTTTATTTTCTAGACTTAAGTGATGGAATAATATTAATAATGTAGATTATACTGAAAAATATGTCGTGAACAAAGGCTTTTTCTTTTTCTTCTTAAGAGCCAGTTAGGCATTTGCCAGCATATCCCTAAATCCCATACTTTCCCAATTCTGTCTTTGTTATTATCTATGCATAGGATATTCCTCTTTTACCTATTAAATTTCTTCCCATTCTTTGGATCCCTAATCAAATACCTCGGTTCCCTACTCCTTACCCTCAACTTCACAGAACACTTTTGTGTGCACCTTTCTCATATACAAGTCAATTAAGATATATTATGTACTTATCTGCTTTCATATACACCCTATTACTTAGGAGACATTAAGCAATATTTCTCTTCCTAAAAGCAGCAGAGTACACAATAAACCCTTAATCAATGCTTCCTGGATTTATAAATTCTAATTATATTGAATTCTAAAATGCATTCATTTTGAGTACTTAAATATGAATAAAAATCCTGTAGTAAAATCCATGTTCAAAATATTAAACAGACCAAGACCTGTGTAATCTTACTGGTGCTCCAGTTTCTATTCCTTCTTCCTCCCCAAACTCTAGATGTACTCACTCACAGGCATTAACCCAAAGATAGAAACCCTCCTGAAAATGGACTAAGAGCACAGGTGTTTACAACTATGCTGCAGATAAAAAGCACCACCCAGTAAATACTGTCCCTATGGAAACACTAGAGTTGGATACAAATGTGTTTTGACCTGTCCCTGTGACTTAAGATGAGTCTTCTGAAATCAACCTGAGCCAGTATGATTCAGTGCAGTTGGAATGTACCCCTCTGCTCACTGGTTTTTTTAAAACTTTGGATTGGAAAGGGAATAGAGTCATATTTCGTTATGAAAGACGAACCAGAAACTGTTGTCAAATCTTGTTATATAAGGAAGAGAAATTATGTTCGGTTATTTTAGTTCCAAAAGCTATTAAAAAAAATTCAGATTACCAAAAATTAAAAAAAGAGCTAGATAATGGGTCCTCTACCCAGCTTGATCATTCAATTATTTCCAGAGAAGAACAAGAGTAGGCATGGCTTTACAAGCTGTAGCTCCCCCAAAGTCTCGGTTTCTCACCCAATCTTCCCATAGCAGATATATAGCCTATACTGCACCCCTGAAATAAATCCTCTTGCCCTTCAGAGGTGTATTAAGGGTAAAGTAAACCCTCCTTTATGTTTCTTAAGATTTTTTGGCCTTCTTTTCTTCTAGAATCCTGTATCACTATCATGCATACCAGACCACTCTGCCTTGAAGAATGGGGCATCTCTCCTTTACTTTGTTCCCCTACCCTAAGCCTGATGCTGTTTTCCAAGACTTGGCAATACCACCTAAATTTTTCCTAGTCCCAGAACCCCAGTTCCCATACAATGCAAAAGGGGTTGACACTTCTCTTACTGACCCTCAAAACACAGATCAAGTCCTAGGCTTATTATTCCTTCATTATGCTGCTCACTCTGTACCATACCATCAGATCTGGGAGGAAACAAGAGAAGGCAGGAGAAGTGGAATAAGCATTTATAGACCTCCTTCTATATGCCAGGCTCTGTGCCAAGTGCTTTAATATGGCCTTAACAACCCTTTGAGGTAGGTGTTACTATCCTCTGTTTAAACACAAACATTGGTGAAGAGACCCAAGGTGACATAAGTAAAATGTCTCAGGACAAATCTGAATTTGGGTCTTCATACTACAGAAGAGCACTCTATCCACTGTCCCACCAACTGTACCCCTCTACTCGGGAATTTGCCAACACCAAGCATTCATCCAGTTTCCAAATCTGATACTCTTCTATGTCCATGGCAAACTCGACAATCCGGACCCACCTCTTATTGTGACCTCCACCATGACCGGAGACTTGCCCCTCTCTTACTATACCTCCCCCACCCCCACCCCACACACACGCCTTTTGCTGTGATCCATACTCCTTTCGAAACTCCTCTTTCTGTGCTCCCCTCCCTCCCCCAGGCCTGGCTTTCAGACTGTGGGTATTCCTCCCCACTGCTCTTGTGTCCCCCGCCCCCATAGCACTAGCATTCCTATCTGACACCCCAGATCCAACAAAGCTTCCAGACTTCCCATCTCTGCCCCCCCCCCCGCCCCCGATCCTAGACGACCTCCCTCGCGGTGGAGCTGCGGAACCTCAACTCTCGGTCTGCCCTAATGCATGTTAGGTGAAAGAGTGAGCTCGAACCCCTCGGTCTCCAACACCTCCCCAAAAGCCCCCTCCCTTTTCAGTCCGGAGCCGTCGCGACCAATAAGGCGCCAGGTCCGCGGCCTCCTCTCCACCGACCAATCACGATCAAGGCCCCCCCCTTCCTCCCCCGCCGCCGCCACCGCCGCCGCCGGCCCCTCCGCCAATGGGAGAGGGCCCGCGGGCCGGCGAAAGGCGCGCGGACACCGCGAGCGCAGGCGGCGGCGCCCCGCGAAGACACAACATGGCGGCGTGGCGCTGGCCAGCGGGACGGGGTCGGAACGAACTACTGCGTGCCGCAGGGCGGGGGAGAGCAGAGGAAGGGGCGGGGAATGGGATGGCCCGGAGCTGGGAGGCCAAGTCTGAGAGCACGGAGGTCCACGGCGAGCACCCCTCTCCCTTCAGGCCTGTCCCCTTACCACCCTCACACCCAGCCCGCCCACCGCCGCTCCCTGCTTCACTTACCCGCCGCGCCTCTGGCTGCTCGGGAAGAGGGCTCGGACTGCCGCCAATTCCCGGCGCCTTGGAGGAGTCCGGTTCGGGGTTGGGGGGGGTTGTGTGTGAGTGACGGAGAACGGAGAGAGCGCGGAGCGGGGGCACAAACAAGATGGCGGCCGCGCCGTTCGCACCGTCTTCCCCCCCTTGGCCCCCCCCAACTTTCCCCTTTTTCCCCCCTCCTCCCCCCCGCCTTTGGCGCCTTGGTTGCTGGCAAGGCGTAGTGCGCAGAAGCGGTCAGTCGGAAATCTCGCGAGACGTGGGAAGAGTGCAGAGGTCTACGGTAGCGGGCGGGGCGCGCCGGAAGGAGGCGAGATGGGGGTGGATCCGCCCCTTTTCGAGGAAGTCAGGGGGCGGGGCCTGGCGAACCGTTTTCTTCCTTTTCCTGGTTTCTCTACCAAGATCTGGTTTTTTGAGCCACTGCACGTCTTTTACTGAGAAGGAAACAAAGGTGCAGACTAGGGAAATGACCAGCTTAGAAATCAAAAACCATTGAAACTGAAAGAGTTTGAGGCCATTTGAGAAAACGCCCTTTCTGGAGTGTGGCAAAGACCCTTCAGGGTCACACGGTTCAATAATCAAATCATTATATGTGAAGTGGACCACACAATTACAACTGGAAGAGATGAATGTACCGCAAACGTTTAATTAGACATGCAGTCCAACCCGCTCGTTTTTAATAATTCTATAGAGCCTTGCATGTGTTATCTCATTTGATCCTTACACCTATGAGGTGCTATTAATTATTGTAAAAATTATCTCCAATTTAAAGATGAAGAAACAGAATGAGATTAATCAACTTGCCAGAAGTCACAACTTTACCCACCCAATCAAAATCCTGGTAGCTATTGTCCCTAGACTTACAGGATATTTCTTTACCTCTACAATGACTACATCATCCTGATAGCAATCTTTCCTCCTTAATCAATGAACATTTATTCGTCAGCTAAATACTAGAGAAAGAGGTCAAAGACATCCCCTGCCCTCAAAGAGCTCACAATCTAATGGGGAAGGCAACAAATACATACCAAGAAGCTATATACAGGATAAATATTAAATAATTATCAGAGGGAAGGCCTTAGAATTAAGAGCTGGAAAAGGCTTCCTTAAAAAAGTAGGATTTTACTCTGAGGTATCACCTGACACCTAGCAGATTGGCTAACATGACAGCTATGGAAAGTAATGAATGCTGGAGGGGATGCGGCAAAGTAGGAACATTAATTCATTGCTGGTAGAGTTGTGAATTGATCCAACCATTCTGGAGGGCAATTTGGAACTATGCCCAAAGGGCGATAAAAGACTGTCTGCCCTTTGATCCAGCCATAGCACTGCTGGGTTTGTACCCCAAAGAGATAATAAGGGAAAAGACTTGTACAAGAATATTCATAGCAGCACTCTTTGTGGTGGCCAAAAATTGGAAAATAAGGGGATGCCCTTCAATTGGGGAATGGCTGAACAAATTGTGGTATATGTTGGTGATGGAATACTATTGTGCTCAAAGGAATAATAAAGTGGAGGAACTCCATGGAAACTGGAACAACCTCCAGGAAGATGCAGAGCGAAAGGAGCAGAACCAGGAAAACATTGTACACAGAGACTAATACACTGTGGTACAATCGAAGGTAATGGACTCCTCCACTAGGGACAATGCAATGTCTCTGAACAATCTGCAGGGATCTAAAAAACACTATCCACAAGCAGAGGATAAACTGTGGGAGTAAAAACACCAATGAAAAGCAACTGCTTGACTACAGGGGCTGAGAGGAAATGACTGAGGAGAGACTCTAAATGAACACTCTAGTGCAAATACCAACACCATGGAAATGGGTATGCTGGCTATGGGAGAAGTGGGGGGGGGGGGAGGAAAAGATAATGATCATTGTTTCCAATGAATAATGTTTGTAAATAACCAAATAAAATAATGTTTAAAAAGTAAAAAAAAAAGAAAGTAAGATTTTAGCGGGGACTTCATGGAAGCCAGAGAGCAGAGAGGAGAAAGCATTCCAGGGCTAGGGAGCAGCCAGAGAAAATTCCTGAAGCCAAGAACCCCTGTACCTTGTTCATGGACTGGCTAGGAGGGCCAGTACCACTGAATGAATGAATGTGGTGAGGAATAAAGTATAAGAAGGCTAGGGAGGTAAGGATTGGGTGGGGAGGGGGAGGGGACCTAGATTATAAAAGGCATTGAATACAAAACAGGATTTTGTATATGATTCCCAACTCCAAGCTTAATTCTAGGGAACTTAACATACATATTGCTACTCCCTTAAACACCCTCACCTCCCAGTAACTCAACCTACTCACTTGCCATGATCTAGTCCTCCATTTCACCTTAGCCGCACACAAAGATCCCTCCATCTTGCCCACCAGTAAATCGTGATCACCCACACATGTACCACCTCTGTTATGAATTCTGAAGTTCTCTTACTTAATCTATTGGCTTTCTAATCTTTTCTGTGAATCCTAATACTAAACCCTGCTCTTCTACATCATCACCTCTTTGATCCCTTAGTTCTGTACTAGCCAGTCTCCTTTCCCTGCCCTGAACTGTTAGTGAACCAGCTCAAATCTAGATTGTTCTCTTGAGTCTCTTGACTTCTCATATCACTGATCTTACCCAACCAAGCCTCAGTCTTAGATGACATCACCTACCTATTCCCTTCACACTTACACACATGCTACTAAAAGAAGATGGAAAAAATCACAACCATTCTGTAAGTTCACAACATAATTGCAATGTGCCCTCACTGCTTCTAGGCAATCCTTTTACATCTCCCTAATAAATTCATCATAGCAGCTCTTCTGAACCTTTACATTCCTCCTTAAACCTCCCATGGCTCCCCCTCCTCCAACCCTCTTTATTTTTTTAAACCTTTACCTTTTGCCTTAGACTCAATACTGCGTATTGGTTCCAAGACAGAAGAGCAGTAAGGGCTGGGCAATGGGAGTTAAGTGACTTGCCCAGGGTCACACAGCTAGGAAATGTGTGAGACCAGTCTTGAACCCAGGACCTCCATTCTAGGCGTGGATCTCAATCCACTGAGCCACCTAGCTGTCCTCCAATCATCTTAAATAAGATCTTGTGTCATTTTATTGGGGTGGGAGTGTGAATTTCAAAACTACTCAACCCTGTTCAAACCATTCTTTAGAGGATGAGATTTGGCTATTTCCTGATCAATAACAATAGAAATACTTGGAATGACAGAATCAGGTTTTGGAAACTACAATCTCCACCCTACTCAGGGTAACAGGATTTAGGAAGGGCTGCAGCAAAGCTCAAGATTTAATTATTTGAGAATATGATCTTCAACAGACGTGCAAAGGGGACAGCTCTCTGGGCAGTCCTGGGTGAAGCTAGAGCCACTATTGGCACAGGGAGACACAGGAAGTGAGGTAGAGAACAGCTGAGGGGTTCTGGGGACTTCCTGTGTGAAGGAGGGGAGGTGGTTGGAGCCTGGTGCTTGGAGTAGAGACCCTCAGACTGTTTCTCCATTTTGGTCATGTGAGTGATAGGAACTGATCTCTTTTTTTTTGCCTCGGCTATCCAAGGCCTTGGGCCTTTGGCCCAGCCTAAGCAGAGTGGGTATTTAAGCCCTATTCCCTTCTCTCCCCTTTCTCTCTCTCTCTCTAATACCTTTTTTCCTCCTGTTAGTAATTTTAAAAAAACTCCATAAAAGGTTGACTGCTGAATTGAGTTTTCATTTAGGAATTACATAGCTGAATTCCTTGGCAACCTTAAATTAATATATATCAGTCTTTTAATGTGATTTCCATATCACAGGAGGAATGAGGCCATTCACTAAGAGCTTCATTTTCTTCCCTTCTCATTTCATATCATTCAGATGTGCTCTGACACTATATCCTCCTTTACTTCTGTCTTAAATAAAGAGGTACCTTTTCTCCTTGCCAAGCCTAACCCCTCTCCATTCCCAAGTGTTCCCATTCCATCCCACCTCCTCTGTCAATGAAGTAATATCAATACTAACCATATGTACCAAGTGGTATAGCCTACAAATTTTTTTTACCAACCAACAAGCATTTATTAAGTACCTGCTACATACCAAGTCCTCTACTAAGAACTAACAGTCAGGGATTGAATCCCAGTTGACAGATGGAGTAGTGAATAGAATACTGGCCTTTGAGAAAGACCAAGGTTGAATCCTGCCTCAGAGACCCATTTTTTTTTTATTCTAGGCAGTCACAACCTCTCTAAGCCTCATTTTTTTACCTGTTAAAAATAGCATAATAATAGCAGCGACCTCATAAGTTTATTATAAGTATCAAATGTTATGATAAATGTGAAAAGGTTTTCAAATTTTAAGACACTGAAACAACACTAGCTATTATTATTAGCATGTTGTTGAATCATTTTTCAGTTGTGTCCAACTCTTCTTGGCAAAGATATTAGAATGGGTGGCTATTTCCTTCTCCAGCTCATTTTAAAGATGGGGAAACTGAGGCAGAGTTAAGTAATAACTTATTCAGTGTCACCCAGACAGTTTCTGAGGCCAGATTTCAATTCAGAGAGATGAGACATCCTGTCTCTAGGCCTGGTACTCTATCCACTTTGCCCCCTAGCTGCCTCCATTATTAGCACACATATATTTAAATAGAATGTAAGTATAGCAAAGGTCTGGTATGAGAGTAGAATATCTTGGGTAGAATCCATGCACATTTTTGTGAGGAGGATCCTGCTTCAAGAAGATAACCTCCAAATTTTTAAAGGAGAAATTAAATGAGCTTCAGGAGGAAATAGACAGTAAAACTATACTAGTGGAGAACCTCAACTTCACCCTTTCAAATCTAGATAAATCAAACCAAGAAATAAATAAGAAAGAAGTAATTGAAATTTTAGAAAAGTTAAAACTAATAAATCTCTGGAGAGAATTGCATGAGAATTACCTTCTTTACAGCAGTACATGGTTCCTACACAGAAACTGACCATGTAGCAAGACATAAAAACTTCACAACCAAATGCAGAGAAGCATAAATAACAAATGGATCCTTTTCAGATCATAACACAATAAAAATTATAATTGATTAGGGCCCACAGAAAGACAAAAAGAAATGGAAACTAATGCTAAAAAAAGGGATGGGTCAAAGAACAAATTATAGAAATAATTTAATTAATGAGACTGACAATGAGGAGACATATCAAAATTTATGGTATACAGCCAAAGAGTACATAGGAGAAAACATATCTTTAAATGCTTATATAAATAAAATAGAGAAAAAGCAGATCAATGAATTGGGCATACAACTGAAAAAATTAGAACAAATTTAAAATCCCCAATTAAAGACTAAATTGAAAATGCTAAAAATTAAAGAAGTTAATAAAGTTGAAATTAAGAGAACCATTGAAGTAATATGACTAGGAGTTGTATAATAATTAAAATAGTGGAAGACATAAATTGTGGCAGATAGAGTGCTTGTCTTAAATTGTGACTGCAGAAAATATGGTTTCAAGACAGTGTCTTGTTTTAAATCAAATAATATAAAGTGGTCACCAGGGAAAAATTTCCAAATATGAAATATACCCAAGTCAACTGGGTTTTATAGAGATTTTAATTAATACAAATGAGGAATTAAAGAAAAGGCGAGAGAGAGAAAAAGGAAATAATGAGAAAAAGATAGGCCCGGCTCTGGCCAACCCAGGCCCAAGCCCTAAGAGAAAGATCAGTTAGTCTTTTATCCACTCACCACAAGATTTGTCCAAGCAAAGATTCTAGTGTTCAGAGAGACACCAGTTTAGCTTCCTCCAATTCAGCTTTCCTAACTGACTTTCCCTAGAGAGAGACCCCAGAGGACAGAGTCTCCTCAGAGGGAGCTCCAGCAAGAGTCCTTTGCTCTCAGTTTTTCCTCTCCTTTTAAAGGGAATTTTCTCCTATGTCACCTCCCCTAAGTTCTCACATTTACCAATCACAGTAGACGTTTTCCAAAGGACAGACCATTCTTAATTCACACCTAAGAAGGCTTGAACTTTTGATTAAGTTCACACCTGAAAAAATCTCTTGAGTAAGTTCTCACCTCTTTGCTCCTTGTAAATTCACAAGTTGCCTGACCTTTTTAGGTACTTAGCACCCTTTTGTATTAGATCTAAAAATAGGCACAGCTTAAGAACTTTTGCCTTACTATAAGTATGGGTTTAAGTATTTTTCATTGTTCAGCAAGGAGTTTCTTCCCCTAAAGCAGGCTTAAGTAGGGGTGGAGTAGAGATCTCACATTCCTGATCTAAGTTCCTTCATTGTTTAAAATGGGGAATGGTCTTAACCAAACCTTATGAAGTAGGGTCTGATAATTTTTAAGATTCACAGTTGATTGTATGAAAAAGCAAAATAGAGTATTAGTTAATTTGATTTAAAAAAAGAAAGAAGAAAATAAAATAGTCTCAAAAATGAAAAGTATGAACTCACCACCCATGGAGAAAAAATTAAAACAAACATTGGAAACGATTTTGCCCAATTGTATGACAATAAATCTGACAATCTAGGTGAAATGGGTGAATGTTTACAAAAATATAAATTGCCTAGATGAACAAAAGAAGAAATAGAAAATTTAAGTAATCCTATCACAGAAAAATTAATTGAACAACCCATCAATGAAGTCCTTAAGAAAAAATCTCCAGGGCCCAATGGATTCACCAGTGAATTCTAGCAAACATTTAATTTAATTTTTAATTTTTTTTCCATAGTTACATGACTTGTCTCCTTCCTCTCTTCCCTCCCCACTCCTGGAGTTGACAAGCAATTCCACTGGGTTATACATATATTAGCACTCAAAACCTATTTCCATATTATTCATTTTTTAATAGAGTAATCTTTTAAAACTAAAACCCCAAATCATATACCCATATCAACAAGTGATAAATCATATGTTATCTTCTGGATTTTTACTCCCACAGTTCTTTCTCTAGATGTGGATAGCATGCTTTCTCGTAAGTCCCTCAGAATTATCCTGGATTGTTGCATTGCTATTAGTAGCGGTCTATTACATTTGATCATCCCACAATGTTTCATTTACTGTGTATAATATTCTCCTGGTTCTGCTCATTTCACTCCACATCAGAGACTTCAATCCCCAGAAGTCCTTGGTATTTCCCAGAATTCCCCATAATCTCACCTGAGTCTCCACCTAGGCGAGATCACAATTAGTATTTAACTGGCAGTAACACTTCCCATGGGCTCTTCTCTGCCATTGCAATGATGTAACAAGTGTAGCAAGTAAGCTAAGCACGGGGATTTTGAATGGGCTAATCAGCCATGAGCACATGGTTATTATTTTGTATCTTCTTTATTCCTTGATTTCTAATAATCCTTAATAAACCTCATAAAATATAATATTTTTATTAGTAGAAATATAATTAATTTTTACAGTTTTTGGCAACCACAAGATTGGACAAGAACTTCTCAATTTTTGTTAAAGATAGCCTAGATAATTTTTTTTAAGCCATGTTTCTCTGGCCAAGGCTTTTTGCTTACCCTCGCAAAGCTTCTGATTCAGCTTGTTCCTGCTGCCTGCTTCTGCGCTCCATCTGTGCTTGCCTCCAGCCATCCGCTCCAGATCTGATTGACCCAGATTGCTCCCCCAGCCCTGACCCCAGCTGATCTCCAGCCTCCCAGCCAAATCACCCCAGGCTAGTCCCAGGACCCAGGCTGCTGGTAGCTGCCACTGTGTCTTCAGAATCACAAACCAACTGGTAAAAACTGGGGTGTTCTTTCCTTAGGCAACAATTAGCCTCCACATGGCAGGGGGCCTCAGGGGGGTGAACGAGGAGAAGGAAGAGACTTTTCCAAACAGGAAATTGATTACAGTATGGCGTATTCTATGAGAGAGCAGTGCATTTCCTATTTCAAAGGATATTTTTTGAGTGTATTGATCCTTTTACTTAATTTACCTGAGATTCAGGGGAGAAATTCATCTCCCAGCAACTCTTTGCCATTTGAGCCTGCCCAATTTGAGATTCCTAAAACCCATGTTCTTCCTTGCTATGGAAAATCCCACCACAGTACTGACAAAAGGCATCTCAACAAATAAAAAACAAAATAAAACAATAATGAACTTTAAAGAGACTGGAGGTTATATTTTTAAGGCTTTTCAGACTCCAATGTTTTATAAAAATCTCTGTATTTTATTGCATTTTACTGATTGTTTTGTGTAAGATTTAATTTTGTTGGTTTTAAGTTCATATATTAATTATTCAATACTATTCTGTTACCTTGAATCATTTTAATGTACTGGGTTTTAACTACTGTTATATTATACTGAACAAATATTATTGAATAAGCCCATATTTTTAAAAAACAGCCTTTTTTTGTATTTTGACTTTGTAAATTGTCACATAAAGGATGGATGGACTTCATCAAAACTGGTTACAATTGTATAACAACCTTTGGAAAATTTAATGAGCTAAATATCTCAAATTGATTTTAAGGGGTCTTCAGACATGATTTTTAGATTTTTTTCAACAACTCTCATCATTTTGCCTGCCTCTAACAGGAGGTAAGGTCCATTTTAGTAGCTGAAGTGAAATACAATCATAATCCCCACCTCTCACATTTATAAAAAATGTGAATGGATGGGACATCACAGTCTCATACCAAAGGAGCTGGGAAGTTGATCCCAGGGCATAGTACCCCTGAATGACTCCCAAAAGAGGAGCATCTCTCATTTATAACTCTTCTGCTCACTTGAACAATCTACATTTCTTGATGATGTTCTAGACCCAAATAAGTTTTACTTTGTTTAAAATTGTATTTGCAAGGTTGACGGATTTGCTACATCTGTAAAAATTATGACAAATATCCATCAGTTCATAGGTTTTTTATGTCATACAACAACTTAGGTGAAATATGTTAGTGGGTTTTGTTTTGTTTTGTTTTGCTATTGTAATTAATTGGGCTATTGAGAATTTTGGGGATTTTGGTACTTTTTGAATGTGCATTACCTGTTGTACTATTGTTCTTTATAAAAAACTGTTACTTTGTGAAAATCATCTTGAACTCGCATGGCTGACACAGTGTGTCAATGATTATAAGCTATATTTTTGAATTTTTAAAACTTTTATTATTATATTTTTCTTGCATGTGTAATATACTATTTCAGTTTTTTATTTTTTCTCTTTTTTTGTATTTGAAGCACATGTCACCAGTATTAAGATTTTCTTTATTTTTTTTTGATTTTGCAGTAATATAAGTTTAAAATATTTTGCAATAATGTCAATGCATACCCAAAAGCTTGAGACTATAAAAATAATGCCACTGATTGTTTAAAAAAAATTTATGGGACTTTGCTTAATGATTCTGTCTAATTCCAGGACAAGAGAATACAAAAAGAGCCATTGCACAGCACAGTGCCAAAGAAGCATAAAGCTAAATTGCATAGTGCCAATCGAGCACAAGGTCAAAGAGACCAACTAATCCTGGTGGGATTGATGTAATTTTGAGCCATGACAAGAGGACTTGAACATGTTTGAGGTTCGAGGTTACAACTGTTTAACGTGTTAAAGGCAGGTCTTCCTTGTTCCACATTCTACCAAGTATCTCAAATTTGGTTCCTACCTTGCTCCTATAATCTAGTCCCTTTTCTGTCTTTCATAATGTGGCAACTTTCTGTAGTCCTGGTTACTGACTGGATAAATGCTTAATTGCTTATATCATTTTATTTGGGCCCTGATTCAAGGATCTGTTATAGATTTATTTTTCCTTTACTTGGAATTTTTACACATAAGACTTTGATAGTCTATATTTCATCCAGAAATTATCTTTTTTTATTTGGATTTTTTTGATGTTTTTTTATTTCTTTTGCCAATTGATTCATATACCTCATAACTCAGCCATGCATCCCTAAGTGATCCTTGTGTTTTTCAATCACCCTCTTCAGGGGGGGTATGTATAAACTATTATTATTTTAAATTGCAATGTTTAAATTCCTTTTGAGAGTAATTTTAGGTTAAGAAACATGCTACCTCTCTGAATTCAGAAAGTGAATTGTTTGGAGACGTCACCATGAAAATGCCTCCACAATCTACAAGCTATACCAGAAGGTCCAGAGTGAACTTTGGGATGTGGTGATTTGAACTGTGTGGGGTTGAAATGCATTTGTTTTGTATGTATACTCTTATGCCGAAGGAGATTGCCCCCAACTGGCTTTTTGTCAATGTGCCTAGTAGTCATTGGTTTTGTTCTCTTTTCCTTTTATCCACAAATTATTGCAATCTTTAAGTTGATTATGTTTCCATGATCCTTTTGGGGAAACTGGTTTCCCAAAAGGATCACAGGGGGTATGTATAAATGGAGATTTTGAACCCTAACTTCAATCCCCAGAAGTCCTTGTATTTCCCAGAATTCCCTATAATCTCACCTGAGTCTCCACCTGGGCAAGATCACTAACTGGCAGTAACGCTTCCCACGGGCTCTTCTCTGCCATTACAATGATGTAGCAAGTGTAGCAAGTAAGCCAAGCACGGGGATTTTGAATGGGTTAATCAGCCATGGGCACATGGTTATTATTTTGTATCTTCTTTATTCCTTGATTTCTAATAATCCTTAATAAACCTCATAAAATATAATATTTTATTAGTAGAAATATAATTAATTTTTACATTATAAAACTCTATCAATTCATCATTCCTTATAGCACAATAGTATTCTATCACAATCATATACCACAATTTGTTTAGCCATTCCCCAATCGAGGGACATCATTTCATTTTCCAATTTTTTGCTGCCACAAAAAGTACAACTATAAATATTTTTCTACAAACACATTCTTTCCCATTTTTAAAATCTCTTTAGGATACAAACCTAGTAGTGTTATTGCTGGTTCAAAGAGCATGCATTCTTTTAAAGCCCTTTGAGCATAATTCCAAATTGCTAGCAAACATTTAAAGAATAATCCCAATACTTTATAAACTATTTGGGAAAATAGGCAGAGAAGGAATCCTACCAAATTCTTTTTATGACTCAAATATGGTGCTGCTACCTAAGCCAGGAAGAGCAAAAACAGAGAAAGAAAATTACAGGCCAATTTCATTAATGAATATAGATGCAAAATTTTTAAATAAAATACTAGTAAGGTGCTGTGGGGTGAGCCAGCCTCCCACAAGGGATGGGGTCTTGGAGGTGGGACAGTGTCAGCAGAATGATGGATGGGACACAGTTTTCACATTCAATCCGCAGCACAGGTTTCACAGGATAAACTGCTTCGCTGTGGCTGAGCCCTGGCTATATTTTATACCCTCATGATCACACATCTACTTGGCACACAGTTTCATTCTCAACACATTTCCATGAAACCTAACAACAGACAGGAAGCCTAGGGAGATAGTCAACAAAACACTGTTGCTAAGGGCAGGATCAAAGGGTAGAATCAACACGACCCAGATAAAGGTTAGGGAATTCAGAGCACAGATTTACCAGAAGTTTTTATGCCTAGAAAAGAGGGTCCTAGCTAAGTGGGTATATAAGAATCTTTAGGTTTAATTTTGTAAGTGGGCTCTCCTGTTAATATCCTGGGGGGACAGAGTGGGACATCTGTATTAACCCTGCAAGCATGTTGCTCTCATCTATTTTTCCTGGGACTAAGTAAGAATAATAATCATGGTAATTCCAATAATAAGGGGATGTTAATAATGAAAGTCATTGGGGAGGGGGTTTCAGTGGGCATTTCCATCCTTCCTGAGGACTGCTTTGCAGTCCCCGGTTTCCACATGGACTGTGTCAAACAGTATGGTCTTTGATGGCTCTCAGTGGCAAGAAGACTACAATATATCACAAGGAATCCACCATAACTGTGTGAGATTTATACCAGGAATGTGGGGCTGGTTTAATATTGGAAAAAATATCAGCATAATTAACCATATCAATAACCACACTAACAGAAGTCATGTAATTATTTTAATAGATGCAGAAAAAGCCTTTGACAAAATATAACAGCCATTCTCATTTTTTTTAATTCTAGAAAGCATAGGAATAAATGGGCCACTCCTTAAAATAATAAGTAGTATCTACCTAAAACCATCAGCAAGTATCATCTGCAATGGGGATAAGTTAGAAGCCTTCCTAATAAGATCAAGAGTGAAGCAAGGATGCCCATTATCACCACTTTTATTTAATATTGTCTAAGGAATGCAAACTTTAAGGTATAGACTCTCACACTCTATACCAAGATTAGGTCAAAATAGATTTACAATTTAGATGTAAAGACTGATGCCTTAACCGAATTAGGGGATCACAGTATAGTTTACCCAGGAGATCTTTGGAAAAGGGAAAACTTTATGACCAAATAAGAGATGGAAAATATTATAATATGTAAAATGAATAATTTTGATTCTATTAAATCAAAAAGTTTTTGTACAAACAAAACTAATCAAGATTAGAAGGGAAACAACAAACCAGGGTGCAATTTTTATAACAAATGTCTCTAATACAGGTCTAACTTCTCACATTTATAAAGAGCTAAGTCAAATTTATGAGAATACAAGTAATTCCCCAATTGACAAATAGTCAAAGGATATGAACAAGTAAATTTCAGATGAAGAAATCAAAGCCATCAATAATCATATAAAAAAAGTTCTAAATTTCTCTTGATTAGAGATAAATGCACATTAAAACAACTCTGAGGTACCACTTCATACCTATCAGATTGGCCAATATGGCAGTAAAGGAAAGTGATAAATGTTGGAGGGGATATGGCAAAATTGGGATACTAATGCATTGTTGGTGGAGTTGTAAACTGATCCAACTATTCTAGAGGGCAATTTGGAATATGCCCAAAAGGCTATAAAACTGTGTATACCCTTTGATTCTATAATACCACTACTGGGTCTGTATCCTAAAGAGATAATAAAAATAGGGGAAAGGATTTACTTGTACAAAAATATTTATAGCAACTCTTTTTTTGATGGCAAAGAATTGGAAATTCAGGGGATAACCCATCAATTGGGCAATGGTTGAGAAAACTGTATACATGTTGCCATAAGAAATGATAGGCCTGGATAAATATATTTAAGAATCGTCAGTACAGAGATGATACTTGAATCCATAGGAATTAGGAAATGACAAAGTGCTATAGTATACAGAATAAAGAGAAGATGGCCCAGGATAACAAAATGATTTCAGAAAAAGCTGGAAAGATCAATATGGAAATGTTTTACATGATAATACATGTATAACCCAGATTTAATTACTTGTAAGCTCCAGAAGAGGGGAGGGAAAAAAAGGAGGGAGACAATTTGAATCATATGACTTCAGAAAACTTATGTAGTAATTTGTTATTATATGTACTTTGTAATAAATAAATAAAGCAGGAAAGATCTGCATGATCTGATGGAGAGCAAAATAAGCAAAACTAGGAGAACATTACACACAGTACCAACAATATTTTAGGATGATCAACTGTGAAAACTTGGCTACTCTCAGCAATGCAATGATCTGGGACAATCCTGAAAGACTTATGATAGGGGAATGCTATCCATCTGCAGAGAAAGAACTATTGGAGTCAGATAAATGTAGATCAAAGAATACTATCTTTCATATCAGTATATTTATGATTTTATTCTGGGGTTTGGGTTTTGTATGTGTGTGGTCTTATAACAAGGACCAATATGGAAGCATGTTTTACATGATAATAAAAAAAATTTTTTTAAGCTTTCATTTGGACCATCCATCTCTGCTAGCATCCCAAATCTCTCCTTCCTTTTCTGGCTAAATTCCTTGAGAAGACTTTACATGTTAGGTGCCTTCACTCTCCTCTCACTTTTTTCATCTCTCTAACTGACTTCTAACCTCATCATTCAACTAAAACTAATCTCTCCAATATTACCAATTTCTAAAAAAAAATTCCAAATTCAAAGGCCTTATCATTTCTTGACCTCTCTAGAGTCTTTGACATGGTAACCCACCCTCTTTTCCTTAATACTCTTCTCTCTGAGTTTTTGATATACCACTATCTCCTGGTTGTCCTACTTGACCACTCTTCAGATTCCTTTGTTGTATCTTCTTCCAGGTTACACTTACTAAATTTGAGTATCCCACAGGACTCTGTCTTGGGCCATCTTCTCTTTTCTCTCTATACCATATCACTTAGTCATCTCCTCAATTCCCATTAATTTAATTATCATCTTTGTGCTGATGATTCTTATATCTAATTTTCCAGGCTTATCCTCTCTGATGACCTCCAATTTTGCCTATTGGATATCTGGACCTTGTAGACATCTTAAATTCACCACATCCAAAACCAAACTTTTTCCCCCCAAATCCTCCCTGTCCTCCAAATGTTCCTATTACTGTTGAGAGCAACACCACCCTTCCAATTCCCCATGCTCAAAAGCCAAGTACCTCCCTTGACTTCTCACTATCTCTCAACTGTATCCAAACTATTGCCAAGACCTGCAACATCTCTTGAATACTCTCTCCTCTTTCCTCTGATATTGCCACCATAATGGTATGACACATCTTTATTTCCTTATACCCGGACTTTTGCAATAACCTACTGGTCCATCTGTCTGCCATAAGTCTCCCCATGTACAGCTTTCAAGTCTTCTTAGATCATACACCACCCCTACTCCCCACATACTTTTCATTTCAGTTATCACTGGCCTCTTGGCAAATCGGGGCATTTTCTCTGATTATCCTGAAGGTCTAGAATGCTCTCCTACCACATCTCCACTTGCTGGATTCCTTCAAGTCCCAACTTAAATCCCACTTTCTACAAAAAGCCCTTCTCAGTTCCTCTTAATTCTACTGCCTTCTCTCTATTGGTACAGTAAGCAACGTTAGCTCACTTGTTTTACCAGTGTCTACTCTCATAAGTGGATTTCATTTCACATGTTCTATAATGCTCCAGGGCTTGATGTAACATTTGTAAACAAAAGCATCTGGCAATTCTTATTCAACTAAGTAGTGTTTCCTTGATTTAGACTTTTGGTTGAATCTTATCCTCTCTACTTTTTTCAATCAATTGCATGATGGTAAAAATGGGATCTACTCTGGAATATCACTACCATTTTTTCTCTTCTAATACCCTCATCAAGGATATTTTCAATATGGGACATGCTGGAACTAGTTTCAATAGTTCTTCTGAGCCAATTGTTAAAATTGCCTGTGTGAGTATTTATACTTAGAAAATCAGCAAATGCTACAAATCAGGGCTTACCTTGTTGTTTTGTTGATCTTAGATTTAAGAAAATGATGGAGAAAATGTTAATAACAGACAAAATTTAAAAGTATGTCACGAGTATGTTTTTTCAGAGAGCTACTTATTAAAATTTTACCAGGATAGGACTTCCTTCAATGCATGTGAAATGAAAATTTCAACTGGATAGGTCAGTACTTATCTTCTCTCAGTTGTCTGTTTCTTTGTTTAAAATAAGGTCCAGAATTTTTCTTCTCTATCTTAGGTATCTTTTCCTTCAGATATCTTGAGAACTGCCCCCCCCCAAAGCTCCCGAAGTTGTCTTGCCTTAAGCACAGACCTCTTCTGTAATGTGTGGTTTTAGTTCAATTGCATTTTAGCTTCTGTTCCCACTACTTGCATGAAAATGCTCTTTAAATTAAAAAAAAAAACCCCAAACTCAACAAACCCTGATTAATTAAATTTTAATTTAACTATTTAATATTTTAATTTTAAATTAATTAAATAAATAATCAATAAATTTCCATATGCATAATCAGTCAATAAGCATTTATTAAGTGCCTGCTGTGTTAAGCTCTAAGGAGATAAAGCTTGTTTTTTCCATTTAAGTGTAATAAAATAAATGTGTCACTTTATCCTACCATCCCCTCAATCTTCTATAAATGCTACCCATTATTATTATCCTTATTATTCTCAGTTTTTATACCTGCAACATTTGTAGAGGCTCCCCCTCCTGGATTTTTTATTCTCCCTGAGTTTGTGACATTGTCACATCCTGGTTCTCCTCTTACTCATCAGTCTCTTTGTAGGTTCATCATCCAAGTCCACTTTCTAATTTGTCTGTATACTGTGACAAGGAAATCACTTTAAAAGACTGATATCTAAGAAATTTTAAGGTTTACCATACCCTGAGGCTTTGACCTGAGCCCTAGCCTCTTCTTTTTGTATACTCTCTCCTTGATCTCTCAGCTCCCATGGATCCAACTGTCACCTCTATGCAAATCTATATATTCCACATCCATCTCTCTCCTTAGCTCCAGTGGCATGTTTCTGACGGCTTGTTTGATATCTCCACAGTGAAAATATCCAAATTAATATTACCTCTAATTTTGTCTGTATTGATTTCTACTGTACTGATTCTACAATGTAATTGATTTTGTGCTGTATTAATTTTATAATTGGGTCTGCATCCACAGGGCTATGAGTTGAGCTCAGGAATCCATCTCAGTTGCCTTAAAAATTAGTTTAAAAGAAAAATTGTTCTCTCATGCTGGTATCTGTTGGGATATTTCCTGGTATCTGTTAAGCGTCACAAAACTACCATGTCCTGAAGACAAGTCAGCTCTCCTTTCTTGTCTTTGTGTAGCGAGGAGAGCCTTATTCTCTTCCAAGGAGAAGTCTGTTAGTTGTGGTCCCCAAGCAAAGACTACAAGATGCTACTGGGTCCAAAAAAACAATTAACAGTCCTTAATTGTCAGAGAAGGGCAGCTAGGTGTTGTTGTGGATAGAACGTTGTTCCTGGAATCAGAAAGCCTTGAGTACAAATGCTGCCTCAAATGTTGACTAGTTGTGTGACCCTGTGGGAACAGCATAAGAAGATTAGGGGCTTCCATTCCAGCAAGGCTGTGGAATGCCCAATGCACCCCAGTTTGCAAGGTCTCTGGGAAACCATAGCTTAGAAATTACCGAGCACATAGTCTGCTCCCCAGCATGAGAAAAACAAACTCCCCCCCCCTCCCCAAATACTAGATGTCCTGCCAAGAAAACTACTGAAACAGGTGTGCTGTGAGAAGAACACACAGTATTGGGTCATACATTGCTATATTGACATGTGATTTATTATCCTAGAGAAAACACTGCTTCGAGTCACTAAGGCAATCTACATCCATTGTTTCCATCTTGTAAATCATTATCAACCATTGTTCCTGCAAAAGGTTTACCTAATCCCGTAGCCTACATCATTTTCCCTATAAAATATGTACCCCAACTCAATAAACTTTGTCACCACCCAGCAAGAGGATGTCTGTGTGTCTGACCTGTCAGTCTGGTGACTGGCCCTCCTGTAATCCCCCAAATCATTTTTTCTCATCCTGGTTTGACAACCCATGAATAATTTGTCATCATCATCTTGACATGACCCTGGGCAAATCACTTAACCTTGTTGGCCTCAGTTTCTACATCTGTCAAATATACTAGAGAAGCCACTTTGGTATCTTTGCCAAGAAAATCCTAAATGGGGTTATGAAGAGTCAGACACGACTGAAATGACTGAACAATTGTCAGAGAAAGATGGTTACTAGCCTTATGGGGTGCTAACTTACTTTCTTTTTTTTTTAAACCCTTACCTTCCATCTTGGAGTCAATACTGTGTATTGGCTCCAAGGCAGAAGAGTGGTAAGGGCTAGGCAATGGGGGTCAAGTGACTTGCCCAGGGTCACACAGCTGGGAAGTGTCTGAGGCCAGATTTGAACCTAGGACCTCCCGTCTCTAGGGCTGACTCTCAATCCACTGAGCTACCCAGCTGCCCCCTGCTAACTTACTTTCTTTAAAATAAGCAATCATGTTGTTCCCCTCCCCATCTATCCTGTAACCAATCACATTATCTTCCCCATCTACCCAACTCTGTACTCCTCAAAGCTCTATTAATGCTGGCAAGCCCTACCTCAGAGTCTTTAGTCATTCAGAAAGGCCATTGACCCAATTTATTGATTACTACTAGATTAACTAATAAATTGATCATGCTCAGACCATCATCACTCAATTTACCTTAATTTTAAAATATATCAACTGGGCTGTATAATAGCATCTCAAATTTTACATGTTGAAGACCTGGTCATTTTTTCAATTATCCAGGTTCAGAACTTAGGAGTAGCCTCAACTCCTTGCTCTTCAACCCTCATGTACAATCCATTGACAAATCTCTTCCATTCTATCTTCTCAAAATCTCTCATATCCTTCTCTACCTCCTCTCTCCCATGGCCACTGTCCCATGAGGCCCTCACAGGGCTTCCTAATTCATCTTATTGTATTTGGACTTTCCCTGCTTTAAGTTATCTTCCACTTGGCTGCCAAATTGATATTCCCAAAGCTTAGCTATGACCCTATCACTACTCCAAATAAGAAGTTTTAGTAACTTCTCATTGTCTTTAGGATAAAATGTCCACTTCTCCAGCTTTTTAAGCCCCTTACAATCAAAGTCCAACTTATCTTTCCAGGACAAGCATACATTACTGTTCCTCACATGCTCAGCCTGCTTGCCATTACCCATACATGACATTACATCTTCTACCTTCCAGATTTAGTATGGGTTGTGCCCCATGTCTGAAACAATCTTCCTTCTCATCTCTACTTCTCGGAACCACTAGTACCCTTTAAGTCTCTTCTAAAATCTCACCTCCTGAACATGGAATAGAATACCTGTCAGAACTATGGAGAAGTGGAGACTTTAAGACCAAGCAAGAGATAGAGAACATTACAAGATGTAAAATGAATAATTTTAATTAAATTAAAAAGGTTTTGTACAAACAAAACCAATGCAACTAAAATTAGAAGGAAAACAACAAATTGGGGAAAATATTCATAACAAAAAACTCTGACAAAGGACTAATTACTCAAATTTATAAAGAGCTAAATCAATTATACAAAAAATCAAGCCATTTCCCAATTGATAAATGGGCAAGGGACATGAATAAGCAATTTTTCGGATACAGAAATCAAAACTATCAACAAACACATGAAAAAATGTTCTGAATCTCTTGTAATCAGAGAAATGCAAATCAAAACAACTCTGAGGTATCACCTCACACCTAGCAGATTGGCTAACATGACAGCAAAAGAAAGTAATAAATGTTGGAGGGGATGTGGCAAAATTGGTACATTAATGCATTGCTGGTGGAGTTGTGAATTGATCCATCCATTCTGGAGGGCAATTTGGAACTATACCCAAAGGGCGATAAAAGACTGTCTGCCCTTTGATCCAGTAATAGCACTGTTGGGTTTGTACCCCAAAGACATAATAAGGAAAAAGACTTGTACAACAACATTCATAGCTGTGCTCTTCGTGGTGGCAAAAAGTTGAAAAATGAGGGGATGCCCTCTGATTGGGGAATGGCTGAACAAATTGTGGTATATGTTGGTGATGGAATACTATTGTGCTCAAAGGAATAATGAACTGGAGGAATTCCATGTGCACTGGAATGACCTCCAGGAATTGATGCAGAGTGAAAGGATCAGAACCAGAACTTTGTACAGAGACTGATACACTGTGATATAATCGAACATAATGGACTTCTCTACTAGCAGCAATGCAATGATCCAGGACACTCTGAAGGACTTATAAGAAAGAATGCTATCCATATCCAGAGGAAAATCTGTGGGAGTAGAAACACAGAAGAAAAACAATTGCTTGATCATGTGTGTCAATGGGGATATGATTGGGGTTATAAACCCTAAATGATCACCCTAGTGCAAATATCAATAATATGGAAATAGGTCTTGACCAAAGACACATGTAAAACCCAGTGGAATTGTGCGTCAGATATGGGAGGGGGTTGGGGGGAAAGGAGGGAAAGAACATGATTTTTGTAATCCAGGAAAAATGCTCTAAATTAATCAATTAAATAAAATAAATAAAATGTTACCTCCTGAACATGGAATAGAATACCTGTCAGATCTATGGAGAAGGGGAGAATTTAAGACCAAGCAAGAGATAGAGAACTAGAGAACATTATAAGATCTAAAATGAATAATTTTGATTATATTAAATTAAAAAGGGTTTGTACAAACAAAACCAATGCGACTAAAATTAGAAGGAAACAACAAACTGGGGAAAATATTTTATAACAAAAATCTCTGACAAAGGTCTAATTTCTCAAATATACAAAGAACTAAGTAAAATTTACAAAAAATCAAATCATTCCCCAATTGACAAATGGTCAAGGGATATGAATAAGTAGTTCTCAGAGGAAGAAATCAAAACTATCAACAATCATATGGAAAAATGTTCTAAATACCTCCTGGTTGGAGAAATGCAAATCAAAACAACTCTGAGGTACCAATTTGCACCTAGCAGAGCAGCCAATATGATAGTAAAGGAAAATAATAAATGTTGGAGAGGGTGTGGCAAAATTGGGACACTAATGCCTTGCTGGTGGACTTGTGAATTGGTCCAACCATTCTGGAAGGCAATTTGGAATTATGCCCAAAGGACTTTAAAAGAATGCAGGCTCTTTGATCCAGCCATAGTACTAATAGGCTGAACAAATTGTGGTATATGATGGAGATGGAATACTATTATGCTATAAGGAATGATGAATTGATGGACTTCTCTAAGAACCCTCTATGAACTGATAGAGAGTGAAATAAGTAGAACCAGGAGAACATCTTATGTGGTAACTAAAACATTGTGGGAGGATCAAATGTAATTGACTTTGCTACTAATAGCAATGTAATGATCCAGGACAATCTCTAGAGATTTATGAGAAAGAATGCTAGCTACATCTAGAGAAAGAACTGTTGGAGTAAAAATCCAGAAGAAAACATATGATTTATCACTTGTTGATATGGGTACATGATTTGAGGGTCTGGTTTTAAAAGATTACTCTATTATAAAAATGAATAATATGGAAATAGGTTTTGAGTGATAATATATGTATAACCCAGTATAATTGTTTGTTAACTCTAGGAGGGGGAGGGAAGATGGAAGGAAGACAATAAGAATCATGTAATCAAGGGGAAAATGTTTTTAAAATTAAATTAAATTTAAAAAAATAATTAAAAAATAAAATATAACCTCCTCCAAGAAGCCTTTTTTGATTTCCCCACTTAGTGTTTCCATCACTATGTGTTTATTTTGTACATGTCCTATATTTATTTAATTGCCTTCCAGTATATCGTATATAGAAGATAAGCCCCTTCCTTGAAGTTAGGGGATTTTTTGTCTTTGTATCCTAACATAACTAACACAATACCTGGCACATAATATTGCTTGATTAAAGACAAGATTCAAGCTCTTTTGGGTTCTTCATCATTACAGCTAATCTACACCAATAACTAAACTTATCTTCAAAATTGTTAAAATAGTTGCTGATATCCTTTCCTCCATCAACTTCCCATTTTTTGTCATTAGCAATGTATCTGTCATGTTATTTTAATTCCTTCTTATATCTTTTTCTCATTGTTATTTCTCCTAATTTTGTATTCATTTTCATCTTTGCCTTAACAAGCCAGACTTGTTAAGATGACTAGACAACCTAATTCAGATATGACTCCATATCAGTTATGCCATTTTACATAATCATTTTAAAAAGTTTATTTGTGGCCCACCATGTTCAACACTTACTAATTCTTTTCTCAAAAGAATTTCCATGAAAATGAGGGGATGCCCTTCAATTGAGGAATGGTTGAACAAATTGTAGTATCTTTTGGTGATGGAATACTATTGTGCTCAAAGGAATAATGAACTGGAGGAATTCCATGTGAACTGGAATGACCTCCAGGAACTGATGCAGAGTGAGAGGAGCAGAACCAGGAGAACCTTATATACAGAGACGGATACACTGTGGCACAATTGAATGTCATGGACTTCTTTACTAGCAGCAATGCAATGATCCAGGACAATTCTGAGGGACTTATGAGAAAGAATGTGATCCACAACCATAGAAAGAACTGTGGGAGCAGAAATGCAGAAGAAAAATAATTGCTTGATCACATGGGTTGATGGGGATATGATTGGGGATATAGACTCTATAGGGATCAACCTACTGCAAATATCAATAATATGGAAATAGGTCTTGATCAATGACACATGTAAAACCCAGTGGAACTGCTTGTTGGCTATGGGAGGGGGGGTGCAGGGAAGGGAGGGAAAGAACATGAATCATGTAACCATGGAAAAATATCCTAAATTAATTTATTAATTAAATAAAATATTTTTAAAAAGAATTTCTATAATCTATGAGCATGAAGCATCTATCTTACATTTGGCCTCTCTCATTCCTTATATATGAATCATATTTTCCAATTAAATTTTTGCCATCTGGAATATAATATAGAATATTCATGTGCTATAAGAAACAAATAGTATGAATTCAAAGAAAAATAAGACTTATATAAAATAATGCAGGGTGAAATCAGAACCAAGAAAACAATATGCATAATGGCTATGGCTACAATAAATAAAGGTAGCTGAACTTAGATGGAGTTCAGTGAATGACCATGGTTCCAAAGAACAGAGAGTATAATAATATACACGCTTCCTCTCCACAGTGGGGTGAGAGACTAAAATAAACCATTTCAAAACTGGAAGAAAAAGATAAAAGCCAAGTTTTTAAAAAGGAAAAAAAAAGAGCCTTAGATTTGGACTGAGAAAGCACTGACTTCGAATCTTATCTCCAACACTTACAAAATTGAATAAATAACTTAACCTTTTTGATCCCCATCTGTAAAATAAGGATAATCACTATAATACCTTCCTCACTGGGTGACGAAGAGACTCAAAGGAGATAGTATAGGTTCAAACATTTGTTAGCTTTAAAATACTACATTATTATTTTCTATTTTTTTCTAATACATTGTAGACCCAGAAAAAAGTAAATAATTGCTTATATTTATGAAATATCATCTTCAAAACAATCTTATGAAAGAAGCAGGACAGGGACATTTAGCAGAAGGCTAAAACACAAATATAGTTAACTATAGTACATAATAAAGCAAAGTGCTGTATAAGTCCATGGGGAAGAGATAATAACCCTTATCCTGCCTCCCTTGGGTCTGTTATGAGGCTCCAATGAGATAATGGATTGCAAGTACACTGTAACCTATAAAGCACTCTATAGATGTGAGAGGTTTTTAAAAAAGAATTAAAAAAATTTTTATCTGCTTCCTATCACACTGGAAGAAACTTTCTGGTTTTTAATTCTTTAGTGTTTACCAGAATACTTTTATCTCTAATGATCATATATATATATATATAAAGGTCATGCTACTCATTGTTAATCTCATTTCCAGTTTCTTTTAGAGACTGGATCTGCTCATCTTGTCCATGCTGGAAGGTCAGTGGCCACTCACTGGCTGGTCCTACAGTTGATCAGAAGTGCAGAAGTTTTAGCCTGCTTTGTCTCTGCCTTGTAGCAGTTCTAACCTCTTTTGGCATCTCAGTGTCTCCCCACCTCAGGGAAGCTCATAAGATTCATTTCAGACACCTGGTTGGCTTTAGTTATACAACTCAAAACTCTGAGCTCAAGCAGTCCATCAGCATCCCTGATCCTTGGAGCAGGAATCATAATGGCTTGTCACTATGCCTCACCATTTCCGGTTTTCATGGCTGACCTCATTTTATCCCCAAAGTAGTGAGAAAGACTAAGATTCTGTGAAAGGGAATTCTTTATTCTCTTTGTCTATTTTGAGTTAACACTTACTTAACCCCTACTTAACATGTTATCATGCAAGAGAATTCACAAGTCACTTACTTGGAGAGCTCTACCCTTTTCATCCAATCAATCAGAAACGTGTGAATCCTATGATGAAAGTTGACACTTTCAGAGGCCTGTAAGAATTGATACCTTCAGAGGATGAGGTGTGGATCCCACAGACACTGCCCCCCGCCCCCGGGCAGGGCCAGGCAATTTGGAAGTTGTGATTGGCCCCTGTGAAGAGGGGAAGGGACAGGAAAGGACTATAAAAAGTCCTGAACTTCTTTGGCTGAGGTCATCTTCAACTTGAATCTTCAGCTTTGTAATAGGAAAAGGATAGAGATAGGATAAGATTTGAGAGAAGTGAAAGGCTGTCTTTAATGCACATGCTAGGAACTCAAGGGAAAGGATTTTAGCAGCCAGAAGGCAGAGGAGGAACAGTTTAGAAGTCACAACGGGTTTAGTGAGTGACTTTCTGTAGGAGGTTTGGCTCTTCCTTCCAGAAGGGGGGAGGAAAGGTGGGCTTGTCGGTGCTCATCTACCTGAGCCTGACTGTGGAGAAGGAGGTGCTCTGTTTGACTGGGAAAGATCTAGAAAATGATCTGATCATACCTGCTGTGCTTTCCAGAAAATTTTATCTAAAAAATCCCATCAGATTGGCTTTAAGGTTTTAAAATCTTAGTGGTCAGACCCCCTGGGGTGAACTTGGCCATCTGAGATCAATCATAATAGTTTTGGAGATAGCTGTTGAACTAGATCTAACCAACTACTGAGGTCATAGATAGATAGGCAGCTCAGTCAGTTTTGGGAAACACCTAGATAGAAATAGGGAGCTGGTAAGTTAGCCGGAAGACTAGAAGGCTCCCTCTTGCAAGGGATGTAGAGGATTGTGGGAAACTAGCTAGATCTCTTAGGGTTAGGGACCTCTTGTTCTGATCCTCAGTTTGTATCCCCTCTTATAATAAAAGAGATACTGTTTTTATATATCAATTGTCTCCAAGGCTTTTGTGCAACTGGCCCAGTGAGAGAAAGTGATTCTGTTTCACTCTCGCTAACTGGAGGTTAGAATATCTAGAGTTCATGACTGGATATTCAAGGGAATCCCTAAGTGGAAAGTACTCTATCCACTCTGTCCAGGTCTCCCCATAGTTTATCTTTATTTAGCTTGGAGGATCTTGGACTGGGACTGAGACTTGAAGCTATGACTGGTGACTTCCCCCTGGGTGAGTGAGTAGCTGGCCTTCCCTTCCCGGCTTCTGGAGAGATTGATTCTGGAGATTCCTGCCTTGGCTTTGGAGAAGGCTATACTGGTGAAATTTTTAGCTGAAGACACCATCAGACATGGGGAAGCCACTGTAGGCCTGAGTCTTACTTCACCTTCACCAGAGAAGGGCTAGTAGGCTGTTAATATCTGTCTCTTTAGCTACCCTTTGCATTTTCACTCTTTCTACTTCTTTGTAAATAAAGCTATTGAAAGTAATTTTTTGACTTGTTATAATATTTTTAATTGGTGACCACAAGATTAGCTTAGAATTCTCATATATTTAATTGAACCTTTAATTTCATTCCTTACAATTCAAAGAGAGAGGGTGATTTGAACCCATACATCCTGACCTTCCACCCCAGAGCCATACAGAGTGTTATGGTGAAAAAGAGCAAAGGATTTGGAATTAGTAGACTTAGATCTATATTCTGGCATTGCTGCTTACTATTTCTATGATCCTCAACAAGTGACTTTGCTGTTACTTTGCAGAATCTCTTCTTGGTTCTGCTTCATTCACTCTTCAGTTTTTCATGCAAATATTGCAGTGTTTTTCTAAAATGAATCTCCTTGTTATCGCTTATAGCCATTCTCCTTAATTCATCAAAGACCATTTACCCCTCAGGATATTGAGGGATTTAATCAGAGCACCCCTTCTTTTGAGGAGAAGCCCATAGCTGTTATCAAAAAGCTGAAAACCATATACTGATAATTTGATCCAACCTGGACCGATTTTGAGCATTTATTAAATGAATTGTTAACAAAAAGGAAAAAGGATAAGGTTATCAGGCTTACTAAAGAAGCTTGCGGAATGGGCAGAATTCATTGGCCTCTTCAGGACCCTCAGTGGGATTTTAACAATGAACAGAACTACACAAGATTGTGTCAAGCTAGGGAGGCAGTATTTAACTCATTGAGAGCATGTTCTGACAGACCGGGTATCTGGACAAAATTTGATAAATTAAAGCAAGAGATCAGAGAAAATCCTTCACAGCTCATGGACAAATTTATAGAACTAGGAGGAAGATATGTAGACCTAGATTTGACAAGAGAAAGGGATATTAGACAATTGCAGATACTGGAATAAAATATTCAATAATTTTAGAAATAATGGTGGGAACTTTAGGAATAACTATCCTAGGAAAAACAACTATTTTAGAAATAATAATAACAACAGAAACAATTTCAGAAATAATTATTATGGAAATTATGGGAATGATAGAACCAATAACCAAAATGAGACAAATCACATGTTACAATATATCCAAAATGGGGCACATCCACACAATAGCCAAATTTTAAATCCTCCTCAACAAGAGGAATCTTAAAGAGGTGCACATGGACCTTTATGAAGGGTTGAGAGGGGGAAAAAGGATGCTGGAATCAAAGACTGAAACATTTTACTTTTCTGATACTGATATGATGACACCAGTCATCCCAGTCCATTTCCCCCCAGATAGCAATGAACCACAGTTAACACTGAGAGTAGGAAATACATTATATGATTGTATTTTAGATACTGGAGCATCAAGATGTGTGCTGATTAGTACACCTGATTCTTATTGTAATTCTATTGGCTCTATTAATGTTGTTGGGGTTTCTGGACACCTTCAGAAGTCCAAAAGTTTTCACCTTGAATGGTATCTGTGTGACCTTTATCCATGGAACATTCATTCCTTCTAATGCCTAACTTCCCTATGAATTTATTGGGGAGAGATCTGTTGTGTAAATTAAGAGCCAACTCAAGATAGTGATGTTACATTAGAACTACCTGAAGAATCTCTGAATTTGTTCCCTGTACTCTTTCTAGATAGTCAGAATAATCTAACCTTTAAAATACTAATAGAAATACCCAAATCTTTTTGGGCTACATCCTCTACTGATGTAGGACTGCTTAAATCAGCTGTTCCAGTCCAAATTAGAATGAGAGGTGGCCTACCTCTGTCTATTCCACAATATCCACTATCAAAAGATGCAATCAAGGGAATTACCCCAGTGGTAAATTTTTAATTAAACAGAAAACAAGAATCCCATGCAAATCAGAATACAATACACCTATTTTGCCCATTAAAAAACCAAAATTAGATGAAAAATGGAAAACCTGTATATTGATTTGTTCAAGATTTAAGGGCTATTAATAATCACGTCATCAAAAAGACCCCCTGTTGTTCCAAGTCCACCAACTATTATTTCCTCTACTCCTAGCTCCACTAAGTATTTCACAGTAGTACATATGCATTCCACTTTTTTTTCAATACCCATCCATGAAGATTCCTGAAGTATATTTGCATTCAACTGGAAAGGGTCTCGATTATGTGGTGTCATTTACCTCAAGGTTACATAGAAAGTCCAACTTTATTTTCCCAAATTTTGACACAAGATTTGGCAAATAATGAGTTTAAGGAGAGCTGGTTAATATATTTTGTAGATGATTTTGTCTTGGCCTCGCCAAATGCCAAAGCATGCTAAGAAGATAGCAAACATCTCCTGTTAGAATTATATAAGAGAGGACACAAGATCTCAAAAACTACAGGTTCAGTGGTGTCTCCTAAAAGTGGAGTATTTTAGGATTTGCTGATTTGCTTTAGCTGAAGGTGCCTGTTTCATTTCTCCTAAGCATATTGAAGATATACAAAAATTGAGTGCCCTATCCATTAAAAGGCAACTGAGAGCAATTTTGGGAACAACAGAATTTTGCAGACAATGGATTCCTTGCTATGGGGAAATCACTAAACCCCTTATAGCACTAACAAAAGATGCAGTCACTGAACCACTTAAGTTGGATGCAGAACACCTAGCAGCACTTACTAAATTAAAACAGGCTATCCTATCTGCCCTTGTGCTAGGCATCCCAGATTACAAAAAAAAAAAATTCACTCTGCATGTACATGAATGGAGAGGAGTAGCTTCAGGTGTTTTAACATAAGCTTTAGGACATATCTAACTTCCAATTGTATATTATTCAGTTCAACTAGACCCAATAGCTTCAGGAGCACCACCATATCTTAGAGGCATAGCTGCAACAGCTTTGTTAGTAATAAAATCCATGGATTTAGTATTGGGATATTCACTAACAATAATGTGCCCTCATGAAAGAGAAGCATTACTACTAAGGCATAAAACATAGTTGTTCTCTGACCAAAGACTTACAATATATGAAATAACTTTATTAGGCAATGAAAATATCACTTTAAAATACGGCATAACACTCAACCCTTCTACCTTGCTTCCAGATTTACCAGTCACTGGAGAACCATTGCATAATTGCAAATCATTAGTGTTTATGGCAAGAAAACCTTGTGAAAATCTCCTGGACATTCCTTTAGAAAATGCAGGTCTAGTTTTGTTTATGGATGGTACTTCCTTTATGAAAGATGGTATACATTATACTGGGGCAGCTATAGTCACAGTATTTGCAACTCTGTGGTCAGCTTCAATTCCATCAAATATAAATGCACAAGGCGCAGAATTAAAACAAGTCTGTGTAATAGCAAGAGACAAGAAAGTAATAATATACACTGGTTCAAAATATGGCTTTGGAATATGTCATGCTATTGGTACATTTTGGCTTCAAAGAGATTTCTTAACATCAGCTGGCAAAATGATTGCAAATGCTAAAATTATAAATTAGGTTCTTTTAGTTCTCCAACTACCTGAAACCCTGGATGTAGTTTGCCCACACAGGTAGCACTGACCCTGTTTTAAGATGAAACCACCAAGCAGATGTTGTTGCAAAACTTGCTGCTGTAAAAGGCCCTGAATTGGTTTTAAATTTGGCAATTATCAATGAATCAGATTTATCCCTGGCATATAATGAAAAAGAGGTTTAAAAAATGTGCTGGGGGGGGGCAGCTGGGTAGCTCAGTGGATTGAGAGTCAGGCCTAGAGATGGGAGGTCCTAGGTTCAAATCTGGCCTCAGACACTTCCCAGCTGTGTGACCCTGGGCAAGTCACTTGACCCCCATTGCCTAGCCCTTACCACTCTTCTGCCTTGGAGCCAATACACAGTATTGACTCCAAGACGGAAGGTAAGGGTTTTAAAAAAAATGTGCTGGGGGCCATCAGGCCATGATGCCTTAACAGAGTCACATGTGGTAGCTGAGGAGACCACATAGTGGTCCTTGGCAAGATGTAATTACCTACCCAGTCCCCCTTTTACATGACCTCTTTCATCAATGCCCCTTACTTATGAATTGACAAGATTATTATTCCCCCTAATCTCAAAAGAGATGCAAGAGCAAAACACCTGTACCCTAATTCTCTAAAACATCACCAAAAAGATCAGTCCCTTAAACCTAATCCCAAAAAGACTATCATGGGTTAACTTTTACTTAGGTACATAATTCCCAGAAAAACCACAGTTACAAGCAAAACTCAAAACTTTCCCACTCACAGAAACCTATTCTCATGAAGCCAGCACACAAATCAATCATAGAGACCCATACAATAAGTACAAGTACATCAAGCTTCAATATGCCAAATCAGTAACTCAGGAACTCCCTAGTAAAAACCTTGAAAAATTATCAGTCCAATTTTGAATTATGTTCCCAGTACCCCTCAACCTCAATGATATGATTGTTGAATTGTCTTTTAAGAACTGTTGAGGGGGGGAGAGTGTGGCCTCGTGGTCCGACCCTTCCATTCCAGTTCCAGTGAGGCATATTCAGTTTAATCCAGGGAAAGCTCATAGAACAAACATCTGCCCAGGACTAAAGCCTCTGATCACCAGACAGAGATAAGGAAAGCTAATCCTCCACATTCAGAGATGACAAACTCCACAGAAGCACAGAAGCCCCAAAATACCAAGAAAAATAAGAAGAAAGGGGCAACTTTGGACACATTCTATGGAGCCAAAATACAAAATACAGAGCAGATAGAAGAAGATATACAAGAAAATTCTCCAAAATCTTCCAAAGGAAATAGAAACTCTCCACAAACCCATGAAGAATTTGAATCAGAAATGACCAAAAAGATGGAAGCCCTCTGGGAGGAAAAGTGGGAAATAATGCAAAAGAAATTCATGCATCTACAAAACCAGTTTGACCAAACTGTAAAAGAAAACCAGGCTTTAAAGCAAGAACTAATAAAGCAAAGCCAAAACACCAAGAAATTAGAAGAGAACATAAAATATCTCACCGACAAGGTGATAGATCTGGAAAATAGAGGGAGAACAGAAAATTTAAGAATAATTGGACTCCCAGAAAGGCCAGAAATAAACACCAAACTGGACATGGTGATACAAGATATAATCAAAGAAAATTGCCCAGAGATTCTAGAACAAAGGGGCAATACAGCCACTGACAGAGCTCACAGAACACCTTCTACACTAAACCCCCAAAAGACAACTCCCAGGAATGTAATTGCCAAATTCCAAAGCTATCAAACAAAAGAAAAAATCCTACAGGAAGCCAGAAAAAGACAATTTAGATATAAAGGAATACCAATCAGGGTCACACAAGACCTTGCAAGTTCTACTCTGAATGATCGTAAGGCATGGAACATGATCTTCAGAAAGGCAAGAGAGCTGGGTCTCCAACCAAGAATCAGCTACCCAGCAAAACTGACTATATACTTCCAAGGGAAAGTATGGGCATTCAACAAAATAGAAGACTTCCAACTTTTTGCAAAGAAAAGACCAGAGCTCTGTGGAAAGTTTGATACCGAAAATCAAAGAGCAAGGAATACCTGAAAAGGTAAATATTAAGGAAAGGGGAAAAATGTTATCTTCTTCTTTTACTCAAACTCTCTTCTATAAGAACTACATTTATATCAATCTATGTATACTAACATGTGGGGAAAATGTAATGTATAAATAGGGGGTAAAGAAAGACCAAATAGAATAATGGTTCTCACACAAAGATTCACATGGGAAGGGGAGGGGAAGAAAACTCCTATAAGAAGGAGAGGAAGAGAGGGGGGGGGTTACTTAAACCTCAATCTCAGGGAAATCAACTCTGAGAGGGAAAAACATCCAGATCCATTGGGATCTTGAATTCTATCTTACCCAACAAGGGTAAGGAGAAGGGAAAACCAAGGGGGGGAGGGGGAGAGGGAGAACAAAAAGGGAGGGAAAGAGAGGGGGGAGGGAGAGGGAAGAAAAAGGGAGGGACTAAAAAGGGAAACATCAAGGGAGGGGACAAGGGGCACTGATTCAAAGTAAATCACTGGACTAAAAGGTAGAGCCGAAGAAGAAAAGGTTAGAATTAGGGAAGGCAATCAAAATGCCAGGGAGTCCACAAATGACAATCATAACTTTGAACGTGAATGGGATGAACTCACCCATAAAACGTAGACGAATAGCAGAATGGATTAGAATCCAAAACCCTACCATATGTTGTCTTCAAGAAACACACATGAGGCGGGTTGACACCCACAAGGTCAGAATTAAAGGATGGAGTAAGACCTTCTGGGCCTCAACTGATAGAAAGAAGGCAGGAGTGGTAATCATGATATCTGATAAAGCCAATGCAAAAATAGACCTGATCAAAAGGGATAGGGAAGGTAATTATATTTTGTTAAAAGGGACTATAGACAACGAGGAAATATCATTAATCAACATGTATGCATCAAATAATATAGCACCCAAATTTCTAATGGAGAAACTAGGCGAATTGAAGGAAGAAATAGACAATAAAACCATACTAGTGGGAGACTTAAACCAACCATTATCAAATTTAGATAAATCAAATCAAAAAATAAATAAGAAAGAGGTAAAAGAAGTGAATGAAATCTTAGAAAAATTAGAATTAATAGACATATGGAGAAAAATAAATAGGGATAAAAAGGAATACACCTTCTTCTCAGCACCACATGGCACATTCACAAAAATTGACCATACATTAGGTCACAGAAACATAGCACACAAATGCAAAAAAGCAGAAATAATGAATGCAGCCTTCTCAGATCACAAGGCAATAAAAATAATGATTAGTAATGGTACATGGAAAACCAAATCTAAAACCAATTGGAAATTAAACAATATGATACTCCAAAACCGTTTAGTTAAAGAAGAAATCATAGAAACAATTAATAATTTCATCAAGGAAAATGACAATGGAGAAACATCCTTTCAAACCTTTTGGGATGCAGCCAAAGCGGTAATCAGAGGCAAATTCATATCCCTGAAAGCTTATATTAACAAACAAGGGAGAGCAGAGATCAATCAATTGGAAATGCAATTGAAAAAACTCGAAAGCGATCAAATTAAAAACCCCCAGGAGAAAACCAAATTAGAAATCCTAAAAATTAAGGGAGAAATTAATAAAATCGAAAGTGATAGAACTATTGATTTAATAAATAAGACAAGAAGCTGGTACTTTGAAAAAACAAACAAAATAGACAAAGTACTGGTCAATCTAATTAAAAAAAGGAAGGAAGAAAAGCAAATTCACAGCATTAAAGATGAAAAGGGGGACAGCACCTCCAATGAGGAGGAAATTAAGGCAATCATTAGAAATTACTTTGCCCAATTATATGGCAATAAATACACCAATTTAGGAGAAATGGATGAATATATACAAAAATACAAACTGCCTAGACTAACAGAAGAGGAAATAGAATTCTTAAATAATCCCACATCAGAAATTGAAATCCATCAAGCCATCAAAGAACTTCCTAAGAAAAAATCCCCAGGGCCTGATGGATTCACCTGTGAATTCTATCAAACATTCAGAGAACAGTTAATCCCAATACTATACAAACTATTTGACATAATAAGCAAAGAGGGAGTTCTACCAAACTCCTTTTACGACACAAACATGGTACTGATTCCAAAACCAGGCAGGTCAAAAACAGAGAAAGAAAACTATAGGCCAATCTCCCTAATGAATATAGATGCAAAAATCTTAAATAGGATACTAGCAAAAAGACTCCAGCAAGTGATCAGAAGGATCATTCACCATGATCAAGTAGGATTCATACCAGGGATGCAGGGCTGGTTCAACATTAGGAAAACTATCCACATAATTGACCACATCAACAAGCAAACTAGCAAGAACCACATGATTATCTCAATAGATGCAGAAAAAGCCTTTGATAAAATACAACACCCATTCCTATTAAAAACACTAGAAAGCATAGGAATAGAAGGGTCATTCCTAAAAATAATAAACAGTATATATCTAAAACCAACAGCTAATATCATCTGCAATGGGGATAAACTAGATGCATTCCCAATAAGATCAGGAGTGAAACAAGGATGCCCATTATCACCTCTACTATTTGACATTGTACTAGAAACACTAGCAGTAGCAATTAGAGAAGATAAAGGAATTGAAGGCATCAAAATAGGCAAGGAGGAGACCAAGTTATCACTCTTTGCGGATGACATGATGGTCTACTTAAAGAATCCTAGATATTCAACCAAAAAGCTAATTGAAATAATCAACAACTTTAGCAAAGTTGCAGGATACAAAATAAACCCACATAAATCATCAGCTTTTCTATATATCTCCAACACAGCTCAGCAGCAAGAATTAGAAAGAGAAATCCCATTCAAAATCACCTTAGACAAAATAAAATACCTAGGAATCTATCTCCCAAGACAAACACAGGAACTATATGAACACAACTACAAAACACTCGCCACACAACTAAAACTAGACCTGAACAAATGGAAAAACATTAACTGCTCATGGATAGGACGAGCCAATATAATAAAAATGACCATCCTACCCAAACTTATTTATCTATTTAGTGCCATACCCATTGAACTACCAAAATACTTCTTCACTGATTTAGAAAAAACCATAACAAAGTTCATTTGGAAGAACAAAAGATCAAGGATATCCAGGGAAATAATGAAAAAAAACACATACGATGGGGGCCTTGCAGTCCCTGACCTAAAACTATATTACAAAGCAGCAGTCATCAAAACAATTTGGTACTGGCTAAGAAACAGAAAGGAAGATCAGTGGAATAGACTGGGGGAAAGCGACCTCAGCAAGACAGTATACGATAAACCCAAAGATCCCAGCTTTTGGGACAAAAATCCACTATTCGATAAAAACTGCTGGGAAAATTGGAAGACAGTGTGGGAGAGACTAGGAATAGATCAACACCTCACACCCTACACCAAGATAAATTCAAAATGGGTGAGTGAATTAAACATAAAGAAGGAAACCATAAGTAAATTGGGTAAACACAGAATAGTATACATGTCAGACCTTTGGGAGGGGAAAGGCTTTAAAACCAAGCAAGATATAGAAAGAATCACAAAATGTAAAATAAATAATTTTGACTACATCAAACTAAAAAGCTTTTGTACAAACAAAACCAATATAACTAAAATCAGAAGGGAAACAACAAATTGGGAAAAAATCTTCATAGAAACCTCTGACAAAGGTTTAATTACTCATATTTATAATGAGCTAAATCAATTGTACAAAAAATCAAGCCATTCTCCAATTGATAAATGGGCAAGGGAAATGGATAGGCAGTTCTCAGATAAAGAAATCAAAACTATTAACAAGCACATGAAGAAGTGCTCTACATCTCTTATAATCAGAGAGATGCAAATCAAAACAACTCTGAGGTATCACCTCACACCTAGCAGATTGGCTAACATTACAGCAAAGGAAAGTAATGAATGCTGGAGGGGATGTGGCAAAGTAGGGACATTAATTCATTGCTGGTGGAGTTGTGAATTGATCCAACCATTCTGGAGGGCAATTTGGAACTATGCCCAAAGGGCGACAAAAGAATATCTACCCTTTGACCCAGCCATAGCACTGCTGGGTCTGTACCCCAAAGAGATAATGGACACAAAGACTTGTACAAAAATATTCATAGCTGCGCTCTTTGTGGTGGCCCAAAACTGGAAAACGAGGGGATGCCCATCAATTGGGGAATGGCTGAACAAACTGTGGTATATGTTGGTGATGGAGTACTATTGTGCTAAAAGGAATAATAAAGTGGAGAAGTTCCATGGAGACTGGAACAACCTCCAGGAAGTGATGCAGAGCGAGAGGAGCAGAACCAGGAGAACATTGTACACAGAGACTAATACACTGTGGTATAATCGAACGTAATGGACTTCTCCATTAGTGGCGGTGTAATGTCCCTGAACAACTTGCAGGGACCCAGGAGAAAAAAACACCATTCATAAGCAAAGGATAAACTATGGGAGTGGAAACACCGAGAAAAAGCAACTGCCTGAATACAGAGGTTGAGGGGACATGACAGAGGATAGACTCTAAATGAACACTCTAATGCAAATACTATCAACAAAGCAATGGGTTCAAATCAAGAAAACATCTAATGCCCAGTGGACTTACGCGTCGGCTATGGGGGGTGGGGGGGAGGAAAAGAAAATGATCTATGTCTTTAACGAATAATGCTTGGAAATGATCAAATAAAATATATTAATAAAAAAAAAGAACTGTTGATTAATTATTCCATTTTATTAAAAGCAATGAGTAATTTCCCTTGATTGTTTGTAAGCTCAAAACTTCTCACAGGGTAATGAGAAAATTAAGCCACCTGTGATAAAATCATCTATCTTGTGTGCAACCTTTATTTTTTCTGTAATACAATACAAAAATATAGAATGTTAATCAAGTGATTTTTTAAAAGTTAATGTATCACTTTTCCAATTATCTCTCTTTGAACATGTGTGTTAGGTAATGTATCTGTGTGCCAAGAAAATGGGTATAAAAATAAAAACCAAACCTGGGAATGGTGGAGCAGCTATCAAATGCAAAGCATTCCCATGGCCATAATGATTAAACTGTCTTACGTTTGTTATTTATTTTGACTGATCATTCATCACCTATTGGGAAACCCTGGAGTTGCAAGTGAGACTGGACCCCACCCATGGCAAAAATGGAAACAAAATTTTAAGCTAAATAGGCTAATGGTATATGGGTAGCATCTGAAGGAAAACCAATACTCCCTAGAACTTTTTATCAACAAATCTGCCAATCCATCCATTAAAATGGTCGTTTTGGAACCCAAGGCATTGTAGATTCTGTAAAAAAAAAGTATGGATAGCCCCTGGTATAATGAACATTGCCTCTAAAGTATGTGCAGCCTGTGCAACTTGCCAAGCATATAACCAGCATATCTTTCACAGAAAAGCCTTCGGAGGATGTCCTTTAGCCTATACACTGTTTGAACGTCTCCAAATTGATTTTATAACAATGCCAAAAGCTGGGCATTACAAATTTTGCTTAGTTATAGTAGACCAGTTAACAAGATGGCCAGAGGCCTTTCCAAGAAATAGAACTACAGCAGCATTTGTAGCAAAAATATTACTAAAAGAAATCATACCTTGTTTTGGTTTACTGGCAAGAATTGATCGGGAATGCATTATGCAGATTTGGTTTTTATCACAAATATACTCATGTTTAGGAATATCACCAAAATTTCATATACCATACCACCCCCAGAGCTCAGGGCAAGTAGAAAGAATGAACAGAGAGAATTGAAGACAATGATTGTGAAACTATTTACTGAGACTCATTTGAAATGGCCTGATGCTCTACCTTTAGCATTATTCTAAGCAGACCAAGGAGAGATCTACACATCTCACCATTTGAGATCCACCAATTCATGCAAAAACATTTAACCCTGTATATATATATCACTGCTGGGAGGAGATACTAATATTGCCACATATATATGAGATCTACAAATCAAGATAAAAGAACTTCAAGAATCAGGAGCCATGGTGCTAACTGGACCTATAGACTTTTCTCTACATGATTTAAATCCTGGAGATACAGTGTATGTAAAGAACTTCCAGTGCACTGGAACAACTCAGCTGGCTTAGGAAGGTCCATTCCAGGTACTTTTAACAACACATACAGAGATCAAAATAGGAGAAAAGACATTGTGGATTCATTGTTCTCATGTGAAAAGAGTACCTTCTGTCAAAAAAGGATTGACTGCATGTATCAAGGATAAGACAACACAGACAACTGGACTATTTTCAATGACATTGAACTCCTGAACTTATATTTTCCTTTTCAAGAAAATGGTTTGATTTACTTATTCTTAAAGGTTTGATTTTGAAATAGAATGAGTAATATCTAATAGGTAAGTGTATAATTTATGTTATGTTAAAGTGATTTCTATTTACAAATTAATATTAGTAATATACTTTTATAGGATTATAGAAAAAGTTATACTAAATGATAAATGATGAAGTGTTACAAACTGTTATAAGTGATCAACACCTGCCTCAGGGGGGATATTATATCCACCTCAGAGGGGGATATTATAAGTATATGATGTTCTTGTATATATTTTTATACATAGTAACTGTAAGGTGTATTTAGATTAATATCTTTAGGTTCTTATTTCTGTATAGTCAGAATTGTGTTACTCTGTAACTGTAAATATTTGTAATTGTAAAAAATTAGAAATGTTCATGTTGCAATATTTGCTTTGCTTTCTTTCTTTCTCTTCTCCCTGTTTCTAATTTAGAGTTAGATAGTTTTGTTTGTAAGATCTATTGGGGAGACTGGTCTCCCAAAGGATCTCAGGGGGATATGTTAAAGGGAGTTTCTTTTTCTCTCCCTCTGTCTCTTTAAGAGGCAGAAACACAGATTTTCTAAGTAAGAGTTAGCCAGAGCTGAAGATTCTATTACCTAGGAGATGAGGAAGAGGCATTTGAGAGTTCAGGGCTTCTGCCTTGGGATTCTATAGAGAGCAGGAGCTCTGTTAGTGTCTCTGTGACAGGCAGTTTCACCATTGACAGTTGGAATAGAGAAAAGGATTTAAGGAGGTTGTAGGTGATTAATGGTTATTGATTAGCTTAGATAGGTAGATGGTGAATATTGTTAGGTAGACAGTATAGATAAGTTAGGCTTGGGTATTGCCCAGGCAGAAGAACCTGTCTTTGAAGACAGTTAGATTGAGGGTTTTAGAAATCTTAGGTAGGATTAGGATTTTAGATATAGTCATAAAGTATTAGAATAATAATCCCACTTTCCTCCTTTCTGTTTCTATCTGAACTTCATCTAAATTAAACTCAGTGTTATTATCAAAATGCTCTCCTCACTTTTGTCAAACTCCTACCCAAAATTAACCCTTAACACAGTCTCTTTTTTAAATTGTATTTTTACTCCCAGCACAGTGCCTAGCACATAACAAGTGCTTAATAAATGTTTGTGACTATCTGTGCTATTTGAATTAAACCATACTATTCCTACTCTGACAGATTTTATTGTTGTTGAGTCATTTTCCATTCATGTCTCACCCTTCATGACCTCATTTGAGGTTTCTCTGTCAAGAGATACTTGGAATGTTTTGCCTTTTCCAGTTTTACAGATGAGGAAACTAAGGCTAACAGGGTTAAGTGGCTTGCCACACAGTTAGGAAATGTCTGAGGTCAGATTCAAACTCAGAAAGATGCAACTTCCTGACTCCTGTTCTGCCACTCTATTTACTGCACCACCCTGAAGGAGCTTAGAATTGAGTTGGAGAGAGATGACCTATGAAACAATTGAACGATGATAAGCAGTCAATGAGGGATGTCAAGCTGTGGACACTAGGAGTTGTAGGAGTTTGTAAAGAAGTGGAGTTCTGGTTATAGCATTAGGAGGGAAATGAGCTTTTGATATGGGGAGGAAGGTGGGAGTATCACCATAAGTTGAGAGAGGGACAAGGACAGGACACCTTGTTCTGGGGGGACAGTGAAGCAAAAACTGTCTTCAATAGAGGCACTGGCTAGAGACAGCATGGAACAGTGGGGGAAAACTCTGGATCAGGAAGCAGAGAACCTGGGTTCTACATAGGTTTTAAAAAATCAAATACAAAAGTATAAGGGAGACACAGCTCAACAGCAGCTCCTATGGCAAAGATCTTGGGGAAGGGGTATTGTGTCTTAGTGGATTCCAAGGTTAATGAGGGTCAAAACTGAATGCCATGGCATCCAAAACAGCTACTTCCATCTTAAGCATGAATGGAAAATTTGCATCCAGAATGAAGGAATCAATAATATATATTATTATTATGTATAATAATAGTTCTGCTCTCTGACATGGCCAGACTTCATCTGGAGAATTGAGTTCAATTCCTTAGACCATGCTGTTGAAAGAATGTTGACAAACCTGTTGATGGAGGAGCACTCAGGATGGTGAAGGTATTGGAGACAGTACCAGTCGAGGAGTGGCTTAAGGAACTGGGGATGTTTAGCCTGGCTTATTTTAGAGACATGGTAAAATAAAAAGAGCATTTGATTTGGAATAAGAGGAACTCATTTGAATTCTGTCTTCCCTAACTGTATGATCTTGTCAAAATTATTTCACCTGTTTGATCTCAGTTTTATCATCTGTAAAATGAGGAAGAACATATCATCTTCAAGGTCCCATCTATTCTAAATCATAAGACTAAGTATGTGAAAGGCTTTTATGTGAAATAAGGATTAGGTTTGTTCTACTTGGTCCCAGAGAGCCCAACTAGCACCAATGAGAGGATGCATAGTTTATCTGAAAAAAAAAAAAGATCTGGAGGTTTTCATGGACTTCAAGCTGAATATGAAGCAACTGGACAATATAGTCAGGAACATAGGGAAACCCCCATGAGGCAGTGGAGAAGGATCTTGGTGGAGGAAGTGTGAGCTATTATTATTATTACTGTTGCTGCTGCTACTCCAGCTATTCTAACTACTCTTAGAAACCCAAAGTGCCCAGCAATGCCCTTACCAGATCCTCGAATCCTGAGTTGGATGGGCCCCCAAAGGCCAGCTAATTGAACCCTTACCTGATCAAGGATCCCCTTTACAATACTCCCTCCAAGAAGTCATCCAGCCTTGGGTTAAAGACCTCCAAAGAACCCCACCCCCCACTCGCATTGGAAACTTTCCACTTTGAGACAGTTCTAATTGTTAGAAAGCTTTTCCTGACATCAAGCCTACATTTGCCCTTTTGTAACTTCTACCCAGTGCCCCTGGTTCTGCCTTCTGGGGCCAAGCAGATGAAACCCCTTTTCAGATAACAGTCCTCCAAGTATTTGAGTACAGCTAGCATATCACCCTTGAGTCTTCTCTTCTCCAGGTCAAATAGCCCCAGGATCCACATCCTCTGATCCTTGACCCTCCTGGTTCATCATCCTGTGGATGTCTTACACCTTATCAATATCCTTATTAAGACGTGGCACTCAGAAGCAGATGAATGCCAAGGCAGAGGACAGTGGAATTCTCTTGAGTCCTGGGCATGAAGTGTCTCTCAATGCTGCCTCATATCAAAGGAGCTTCCCTGACACTTCAATAAATTAGAACCTCCAACACTCACAAAACACTTTACTTTTTGCAAAACGTGTCTACATGCATTATTTCACATGAACCTCCTAACCAGCTCGGAAAGGATGCAGGACCTGGCATCAGGAAGCCTTCAGTTCAAACCCTGTTTCTTACTATCAATGAGCAAGTCATAATTTTTCTGGGGGTCAGTTTCCTCATCTATTATATAAGAAAGCTGAGAATACCCATAGTACCTCTCCCACATGGGGCTTGTGAAGACAAATGGGATGAAGTATGTATAGCTGGGCAGCTAGGTGGTTCAGTAGATAGAGGGCTAGAGGGAGAGGCAGCATCAGATTCTGCCTCAGACACTTAACTTCTTATGCCCCTCCAGCTAAGTCATTTAAACTGTTTGTGCTTCAGTTTCTTCATCTTTAAAATGGGGACAACAGCACCTATCTCCCAGGGTTGTTCTGAAGATCAAATGATATCACATATACAAAGGGCTTTTGCAAAACCTTTAAGATCTCTAGAAATACCAGCTCTTATTACCATTATAACTGAAAGGCAACATGGCATAGTAATAGAGGACCAGCCTTGAAGCCAGGAAGCTGTGGGTTCAAGCCCTGCTTCTGATATATCGTAGCTGAGTGACCATGAACAAGCCACTTGGCTTCTGGGTAAACTAGACAATTCTCCTTCATAGTAAATTAGAAATGATTTGCAGATTCTGCATCAGTGGGCAATATGGAAGTCCTCCCATACTAATGAAAGCACAGGTCCAGACATATATACATATATTTGTACATGTATACACACATACACACGTATGTATATATGTATAATATATATACCACATATGTTATGTGTATATGTATAAAAGAGAGAGACAGAGACGGAGACAGGAAGGTACCTTAAGATATTCCTCCTCATTTAACTTTTGTTATTATTCTATTTTTTCCCAATTGCATACAGAAACAATTTTTAACATTTGTTTCCTGACATTTTATGATCCTAGTTCTTTCTCTCTCTCTCTCCCTCCCTCTCCTCTTCACTCCCCAAGGCATCCAGCAATATGATATAAGTTATACACCATTTTTTTTAATGTAGGAAGGAGCTGAGCCTTGAGAATTAAGTGATTTGTCTAAGATCTCGCAGGAAACCAAGGACAGAGCCAGGACACACACCTGGGGGTCTCAGACCTAAGCGACATCTTGCACAGCTCTTCTGACCACTCTCAGAAGAAGGTTGCCAAGCTGGCACTTGGCTTTTTATGGAAGGGCTGTTATTGAAGTGCCATTCACAGCATGAGTAATCTTGGAGCCTTGGGTTCTGGACCCCTATTAGTCATTGGCTCACAGTGTGACCTTGGACAAGACATAGCCTCCCTGACTTTAATTTCTCTAAAACAAAACAAAAAAAAATGGAGGGGAACAATCCCTGCCCTGCCCTTCCTGCTATCCCAGAGTCATCATGAAGATCAAATGAGATAATAAATATGAATGTGCTTTGGAGAGTGCAAAGCAAAGCTGGTCTGCTGCAGAATGGTACTTATTAGGCTAAGGAAGCTGAGAACAGAGTCCTGGCAGGGGTTCAGAATGCTGGAAGGCAGGAAGTCTTAATAGCTAGGGAGGGAATGGGCTCTGTTCAAACAACTCAGGGTAGGATGGATCAGATCCTGAAACCTGAGTCTGCAGACAGGCTCCCGGAAAATCTTAAATCAATACAGCAGGCACAGAGCCAGCAATAAGGCAGAGCAGGAGAGAGACCAGCTCTGCCCCAAGGCGCCCCCTCCCTTCTTCAGTTCCGACAAGAGGTAGAACAGAGAGGATTCAAAGGAGCATCTTAGCATTCGCTTCAAGTTCAGAAACCCAAAGTCTTAAGAGCAATTTGGGGAGGGGAGGCTCAGTCATCCCCTGGCAGCTTCTACTATCTTTGAGGAGGACCTCATGCCAAGTCACCTGACTGCCGAGGGCACTTCTGTCCAGGAAGAAACAGCAATGGCTGATGAAAAAACACTGGGTTTGCCAACATGGAATCTAAAAACCCCAGTCTTGGAGCCTAGTAAGATCTGATGAACCCCAAGTTTTAAGACTAGCTTCTAAGTTGGAGACCCCAAAGCTTGTCCTTGTTCCTTGTTAATCCACCCTGAAGGGAATCCCAGGCTAGCAGTTTCAGACTGAATAATGGACCCAGAGATAAAAGACAATCCCAGTTAGGTGGAGCCAAGCCCAAGCCAAGTGAGTCTTTACCACAGTAGGCATCGCATCAGTCTCCTAAGCTGAAGGTCCTGAGTTCAATCCTTGAAAGGAGGGTGTGATACAGTGGGAGAGGCTTCTGGAGACAAGAGTCACTTGGCTTGGGCTTGGTCCCACCTGAAGGGGATTGTTATTTACCTTGGGGTCCGTTATTCAGTTTGAAACTGCTAGCCTGGGATTCCTTTCAGGGTGGATTCTCACAGGAATGGGGAACAAGGACAAGCTTTGAGGTCTCCAACTTAAAATATAGTCCTAAAACTTGGAGTTCATCAGATCTTACTAGGCCACAAGTTTGGGTTTCTAGATTCCATGTTGACAGGTTGAAAATCAGAGAGGAGATTTGGTTTTGAATCCTGACTGCTACTAACTCACTGGATGACCTTTGGCAAATCTCTTGTTTGGGCCTCAGTTTCCTCATCATTAAACTAGGGGAACCTATCAATACCACTACTAAGTTTGTATCCCAGAGAGATCAATCAAAGATAGGAGGAAAAGACCGACTTGTACAGAAATATTTAGAGCAGCTCTTCTTTTGTGGTGGCAAAGAGTCGGAAACTGAAGGGATGTCTATCAATTGGGGAATGGCTGAATGAACAAGTTGTGCTATACGATTATAATGGAATACTGCTGTGTCATGAGAAATGATGAACAGGTGATTTCAGAAAAAACTGAAAAGACTCATATGAAGTGATACAAAGTGAATTGAGCAGAACCAGGAGAACATTGAATACAGTAACAGAAATAGTGTACAATGCTCAACTGTGAAGGACTTACGTGTTATCAACAATGAGAGGATCCAAGATAACCCCAAGAGACTCATGATGAAAAGGCTATCCATGGTCATAAAGGAACTGATGGAGTCAGAATGCAAATCAAAGAATACCACTCTTCGCTTTATTTCCTTTGTGAATTTTTTCTTGAATCGTGATATGTTTTTTTTTACAACATGAGAAATATGGAAATATGTATTACATGATAGCACACATAACTTTATATGGATTGCCACTTTGGGGAGGGGGAAGGAGAGAAAGGAAGAGAGAGAATTTGGATTGCAAAATTTCAGAAAATGAATGTTAAAAATTGTTTTGATATGCAATTGGGAAAAATGGAATTAAAACAAAAAAATGGTGGAGAATTGTACCTACCTTACCTCAAAGGACTATTTTGAGAGACAAAGAGCAAAGCCATGTTCTCAATCTCCTTAGACTAATAAGCAAAATCCAACTGTATGCTTGCCTAGCTTTGTACTTTTCAAAGCAGGCGGTTTTTGAACTGGGCTTTTGAGAATGAATAGGAACCCAGTAAGATGATAGGGGGAGGGCATCTCTGGGATAGGGAGCAAAGTGATCAAAGGCTCAGAATTTGGTTGCTCTGGCATAGTGGATGATAAGTAGGCCAATTGGACTGAAACCCAGAATGAGAAGCATGGCACTGGGAAAGGGAAACCAGGCAAGAAAGGTTAGAGTCAGATAGTGGAGGGCTATGAATACTAAACAAAAGAATTTGTCTTTGATTCAGGAAGTAATACAAACTTACAGAAGGGCATTAGGAAGGTTCATCTGGGAGCATTCCTGCACAAACTGGATTGGACCCATAGATTCCCACAGATGAAAATGTGTTCTTGAGTTATGTCTTTGGGGCACAGGAACCCAAGAACTGAACTAAGCTGGTAAAGGATTGGGGAGAAGGGAGATTGGGTCATTTGGTAGAGAGGAGAGTAAGGAGACAAGTCAGAATCTCTGTTGGGACACACGGTCTCATGACCTTGGGCAGCCCACTTGCCTTCCCTGAAGTTCAGCTTCTTGGTCTGTAAAATCAGAATAATTATTATATGAGCTCAGTTATGAGAAAAGCTCTTTAATGCTTAGAAAGCCCAGGGGAGTCTCTGGCTGGCTTTCTTCAAGATTCAGCTAAAATCCCACCTTTTGCAAGAAGCCATTTCCAGTATCCTTAGTCTTAGTGCATTTCCTCTGGAATAATCTCCAATTTATCCTTTTCCATATATTGTTTGTACAAAGTTGTTGGTGTGGTGGTTCCCCTAATAGAATGTGATCCCCCTGAGGGCAGGGACCAGTTTTTAAGTTTTATTTGGGGGGGGGTGCCTTTCTTTACATCCTTAGCACTTGACATTGAGAAATATTTAATATAAATTTGTTGACAATAGAAACACGAGTTTTTCCTATTATTAAGTCCTTTAACTGGCAACAGTCCTGGGCGAACCACCAAAAATCCGAGGGGTAGCCGCCTTCAAGGAGCCTTGGGAAATGGGGTACACCTCTGGGCCAGTGTCAGACCTAGAATTTGGTTGGGGCTAGCGACAGGTGGGGAGGAGGTCGAGCCTTGAATGGTTTCAAGGTCTACAATTCCTGTACTGTCCACCTGGGGGCAGCAAAGGGCAAGGCCAGAAACACCTGCCAGTTCCCCCTACCCGCGAGGTGCCAGCCCCGCTTCTGAACTAAAAGGGCCCCGGGGCCTCTGGGGGACACCCCCAACTAGTAGCCTAAAAAAGAAGGCGACGGTGTTTCCCACCAGACATTTATTTGCCCGGGGCCAAGGGGAGAGTGCATCCAAGGATGCCAAAGCTGAGCTGTTTAATGATCCCATACTGGAGGGATACAGCCTGTGGGAGGATTAAAACATCCTCGTGGAGACAGAGCCCTAGAAGAAGCACAAGAGCAAACCAGAGGGGCAAAGCCGGAGCTCGGACTCAGGTCTGGTTCCAAGGCCTCGATCTCTCCAGTGGTAAAATTAGGGGCGGAGAGAGGGGATTGTGGGCCAGCAAGTCTCTGAAGGTCGGAGGAGCTGTTTCTTTCTCTGCCGACGCAGGACCCTGGCTACGTTTCCCAGAGGTTTTTGTCCTAGGATGGGAGAATGGAGGACGGAGGGAAAGAGACATTTCAGAAAAACCAGAACTAGGAGATGGCCCCCATGGTTGCGAGAAGGACCCAGGGCGGCTCTGACGGGAGGGAAGCTCTTCAGGGAGGGGAGGAGTAGAGAAGACTATGCCAGGTGGCTGGGACTCCTGCCCAGAGATGCTCAGATCGTTCTCTCCCGAGATCGCACTTCTGCCCCTGGTTCTGTTCTGGCTTTATTTAGTTCGGGACACTCCGAGGTAATGACTGTAATTAGCCCCACCCCTCCCGTTGCACCCTCCCGTCTCCTCCCCCAACCCTGGGAGGGATGGCCGACTATGGGGACACAGGGATAGAGGAAATCTGGCTCTGGCTTCAGCCCCCTAGAAGACAACATCTCCAGTCCCAAGGGCTGCCTCGCCGGTCTTGCCCCGCCCAGCCCGGGAAGTGGCTGTGGCCTGGACTGGGCGGGCCACAGGTGGCTGAAAGTGGGGCCGGGGCTAGGGCTAGGGGAGTGCGTCCTAGAAGCGTCGCCAGCTCTGGTGAGTGATATGGGAAAGGGGTGGGGGGAGACGGGGGACATGGCGCCTCCTTGGGATATCTGGGAGTCTCCCTCCAGTACTATCCCCAGATTCCCAGGAGACAAGCCCTGAGCCCTAGTGGAAACTAGCAAGGAACTGTTTTGTTTATAAAACTCTTCGAGATCTTCCCTGGGAAATGAGGGGACTCGCGAAATCAGCTACTTTCTTCTTAAAGTACTGAGAGATCTCTCTGTCTCCAATTTGTGCCTGGAATGGTCCTCCCTCTTTCTCTCTTCTCATCATCTTCACCCTCTCCCAACCGGAGCAGAAGAGGAAGATGGCGAGAGTAGAAGGGGAAGAAAGGAGGTTGACCTATATACAAAACTAAGGATCCTAGGTTTTCAGGGGCTGCTCTAGCTTCTGGGAGAAGCCTGTTGACTCTGAGAGCTACCAGGCAAAGCTGAGAAATAGGAGCCTTGGTGTGGGTGGTGGCCCAGCTCAGCTTTCATGCCTAATTTAGATAGCTTCCCCCCCAGAGAAGGTACCCACTCACACCAGCAGGGGAGGGGATTGTGTGACCATTGGCTGTCTTCCTTCCCCAAGCTCCTGGGGCATTAGGGAAAGGAGGAAGCGTGGATTCATTTTCTAGGGGGATGCCTTTTAGCAAGGGCATCTGGAAGGTGAGGTAGGTTTAAGGGGTCCAAGCCCTGGTGGATGTCAGTTCTCAGGAGGCCAAAGGATAGGAGAGGGGACGAGCTGGCTGGTGTTATGTTAGGGAGAAGGTGACTCATTGAGAGCTGGTTTGGAATGAGTCCAATGGAGGAAGGGAGGGGCAAGAGATGGCACCATGACAGGATAGAAATGACCAAATCTATTTCTCCTCTGCACCTCCCCCCCCAATCAGGCTCCAGGTTTTTTCTAAACCCTGACCTTCCATCTTAGAATCAAGACTGTATTGGTTCCAAGGCAGAAGATCAATAAGGCTAGGCAATGGGAGTTAAGTGACTTGCCCAGGGTCACACAACATTGAACCCAGGACCTCCTGATTCCAGGCCTGGTGCTCTATCCACTGAACCCCCTAGCTGCCCCTTATAAATTCTATATTGATGTTGTTAGACTGTCAATTCTTGGAGAGCAAGCTTCTTGTCTTCTATGCCCTTTGGGTCTTTCTCAAGACAAGGACAAGTTCAAAGTGGGTATACTTAATAAATGATTGTTGAAATGAATTTGTTGATCCTAAAATTTTTTAACAGCTTGTACTAACCAGGTTTTAATTCCATCCATTGCTGACATGAGCTCCCATTTCTATCTGTAGCACTTCATTAACATATGGCGAGCACCCCATTTCCAGCAGTATTCAGGCTGGATGAACCCCTGTCAGATGCTCAGATGGTCCTCAGAACAACTCCAGGAGGCAGCCAGTATACACATCATTAATCCCATTTTGCACTCTGGGAAACCAAACAAGTGACTTGCCCGCCATCACAGAGCTGACCATTGGATCCAGCCAATAGAGCACTGCCTTTCAAATAACGCTTTCTTAAGCACCTGCTCTCTGCAAATTGCTGGGTGTGTTTGGAGGCTCTGTGAGCTTAGTTTGAGGGCAGGTTGGGAAGACTGCCACCATTAAGGTCTCCTCTGGCCACCCTGGGTTTGTGGGCTCAGCAGTAGATCTATTACCAGATCTGTTTTATCCTGTCCAGAGTAGATGACCCTCCCCTGTAATCTTCAGGTCCCCAATAATCCATCTTAGATGCAGGGTGCTGGCCCAGATAGCATCACTGGTTATCAGCTATTGGGAGAACTGATCATTCCCAGGAAAGCAAGCAGATCAGAGAGTTTCCCTTAAATTATAGGCCCTCCCTAGCATGGGTGAGGGCCACTACCACTGCCTTCTCCTCCATAAAAGCCTAAAGACTCCTCTTCTATCCCCCTGGGTCCAGTCACAAGCAGGTTAAACTCCCCCTCCCAACCCTGCTGTTACCTCTGCCAGCAGCCAATTAAGCTGTGATAATAAGGCCTGAGCTTCCTGGGGGAATGGACATGTGTAGCCAGAGAAAGCTCCAAGGGAGAGAGATGCTGGGGCCAGTGGGAGAGGAGAGTCCCCAGCCTGGGTACCCTGGGTCCAAAGGCCTTGGATTACTGGTCCAGATGTGGAGCTAGATTTTTCTGGCTCTGAAGAGGCCCAATCCTTGAAGGCTACTTCTCATCTCTCCCTCTCCTTCTACTTCTCAGCATTATAGACCAATTTCAGAAGTCAGCCTCATCCATCTGCTTTCACATCTTCAGCTAATTCTAGTTCTGCTACTGACTTACTGTAAGGCCTGGGGTAAGTCACTTCACTTGGCCTAAGATTCCTTATCTGCAACACCAGGAGGTTGGATTCATTTATTTCTAAGACTCTAATCAGCTTAGAAATCCTCTGTTTTAAGGACTCTTCCAGCTCTGATAGTATATTAAGGTTCCTTCCAACTCAAGTCTCTGTTCAAAGACCCCTCCCAGATCTGTGCTAGACTCTCTCCTCCATTCCATGTTCTGTATACCTAGAGACTCTTCCAGATCTAACATCCTGGATGAGTGGAGTTCTAAGGTCCTTCCCAGTTGAGTTTCTTAAATGGAAAAAAGTCTCTAGATCAGAGATGTACAGAAGGAAGAGGAAAGAATGGAAAGGGAGAAAGGAGCCTTTACCCAAACAAAGGGTCAAGGGAACTGGACCTACTTGCTATTGTCCCTATATGGCATTCCAACTCTTGCCTCCATTGGTTTTCTTTTTTTTTAACCCTTACTTTCTGCCTTAGTTACAACTCTGAGACAAAAGGGCAAGGGTTGGCAAATGGGGTTAAGTGACTTGTCCAGGGTCACACAGGTAGGAAATTTCTGAGATCAAATTTAAACCCAGGTCCTCCCAACTCCAGGCCTGGTGCTCTATCCACTGTGCCACCTCCTTTTCACAGTCTGTCTCCATTGTCTGTTGTGTCCTTTCTCCTCACCTCTGCCTCTTGGAACCCTCTAGCTACCTTTAAGTGTTCTCTCCTGAAATCTCCCTCTATTCTTTTGCTGGTGCTGACTTCCCTGGTCCATGGACTCCAGATTCAGGTTCACAGGGGGAAAATCAGAGCTGGCTCTGACTAGTACTTGGGATACCAGGGCAGACTAGAGGCTTCTGGAGGGATCCTGGATGTGGAGACAGCCTTCTCTGGACCCTCCAAGTATCCTCTAAGAGGGAGAAGGTGGTCACTCTGGTAGCATCATAGAATCTAGAATTTGGAAGGAACCTCCCAAAACACCACTAGTCCAACCCATACCTGAACAAGAAACTTCTCTGATAATAATAACTCCAATTTATGTAGAGCTTTAAGGTTTGCAAAATGATTTCTTCAGAACAGCCCTAGAGGTGGGTATGGCAAGTGATCATTAGACAAGCAAAAAAAATTTTTGAATAAGTGCCTACTATATGCCAGGCACTGTGCTAAGACACACAATTGGGGTGTAAAAACAAGCCAAAAGAAAGATAGCTGTGGGTAGTTAGGTGGCTCAGTGAATTGAGAGCTAGGCTTGGAGTTAGGATGGCCTGGGTTCAAATTTGACCTCAGAAATTCTAGCTGTGTGACCTTGAGTAAATCACTTAATCCCTATCACCTAGCCCTTACCTATTCTTCTGCCTTGGAACCAATACATAGTATTGATTCTAAGATGGAAGGTAGAGTTGTTGTTATTGTTTTTTTAATAAAAGAAAGATGGTCTCTTCCCTCTAAGAGTTTACATTTTAAAATAGGAAGACAATACACAAGAGGGAGCAGGAAGGGGAATGGGGAAGGGTAAAGCTGCTTGCAAGGGGGCATGGCAGCAAAGTCCTTAGAATCAAAAGCCTAGCCAGAAGAGGAATCAGCCAAGCTTTCTGCCTGAAGACTTCTAGGGACTGGCATTTCATTGTTCCTTGAGGCAGCCCATTCCACTGCTCATTAGCCCTGATTATTGGATGCTTTTCATTATAGTGAGCCAAAATCTTTCTCCTTGCAACTTCCATTTTTTGCTCCTGTAGGGCCATATTTAATCTCTTCCGAAGACTGGCCATGAGAACTCTTGGTTGTCCAGACCAAAGAGTTGAGGGCTCAGGCAGTCAGACCCTTGTTTTTCTCATTCCCTAGAAAAGCTCACTCCATCAGGACACCCAGTAGGGGCTTCAGGCTGGGCTTTCATCACTGGCTACACCCAAACCATTAAAGTTGGGTTGGTCAAAGGAGATGGATGTCTAGGAACTATTCAGTAGCATTGAGAACTACTAGCATCCTGCTGGAGCAAGAGTTCTTAGCATTTTTATGTCCTGAACCCCTTGGGTAATCTGGTGAAGACTATGGACTCCTCAGAATAATATTCTGTATTTAATTTTATCCCCTCCAAATTACATAAAAACAGTTTCCAACACTTAAAAATTTTTTTGAGTCTCGAATTCTCTCCCTCTCTCTACCCTACCCCCCAACTCTCCTGAGAAGGTAAGCAATCTGATATAGACTTTATAGTGCAATCAGAATAATATTCTTAAATAATTGGAGGAAACCCTGAATTTCACTTCATAAAATTTAATGAAAATAAGAGGAAATAGTGAAAATGAAGATAAATTTGTTCTAACTTGAGGGACCCCCTGAAATTTATCAGTGGGCTCCAGGATGTGTACCCCCAAGCTAGAGGAGGAATCTCTAATCTTGGAGGGTTCAGACTTGAGTCCTGCCCTAAGAATCATTGGGGACACCAAAGCCCAAGGGAATGGCAAAATAGGGACATAAAGGCCACCTTTCATAAAATAATAGTAATAGAGATCATTTACATTTATATAGGATTTTAAGGTTTACAAAGAAAGTCAGAACATGGAAGGACTATGGTAGAACATAGAATATCAGAGCTAGGAAAAAGACTCCAGACCTGGGCACTGGCTATCACACTATGGGGTGAGAGGGAAGCTCCCTTCCATCTGGCCTGGGAAAGCAGGAGTATGTGTGGATGGGGGGGGGGTGCAGTGGGGAGAAGATGGATAATAAGGATATCACTGCTAAAGGCTGTGGGCCCTTTAAGGAGGGAGACAAAAACAATTAGCTAGCCTGAGCATTGCATCAGCTGGAGCCAAGAGGGTCCCATGGGAAGGGTGGGGTTGGGAGGGGTGGGGAACTGGTGGTTTTATTTCATTAGCACCATGTGAGTGCTCTCACCTCAGCCTGGCCTGATTGTCCCATTCCTGCCCCTCCCCATCCTCTTTTTCCCCCTTTGCCAAGACTGGAGGGTCTCCCATCCCCCCTGGTCTGGCCTCAGTTTCCCCACCTATCAAAGGGGGGCTAACAAGCTCATTCTCTCTCTCTCTCTCTCTCTCTCTCTCTCTCTCTCTCTCTCTCTCTCTCTCTCTCTCTGTTGTAAGGAGTGAACAAAAGACTAAATGAGAAAAGGATTTGATGCACTCAGCTTTCAGGGTAGTGGCCAAAGCCATATACCAAGAATCAGAAAATCTGAGTTGGTATCCCTATTCTGCCATGGAATCTCTGTGTGAATTGGGGCCAGTCTCTTCCTCTCAACGAACCTCAGTTTCCTCATCTTTAAAATAAATGGATTGGATTCATTGATTTCTAAAGCCTTCTAGCTTTAAAGGTGTTCTATAGTTCCTTACTTCTGTGACATTCTATGTTGTGTTCCAGTGGAACACAAGCTCCTTGAGGACAGGGATGGTTTATTTTTGCCTTCATGCATCCAACACTTAGCACCATTCACCTAGGAGGTACTGAATGTTTGTAAAATAGAACTGAACTCTAAGATTCTTCCTAACTCCAACTCTGATTCTGTGAGCCTGCCTATAAAGTTTGGGTCACACACATGCTACGGCAGGGTTTATGATGGTGATTTAAGACGCAAAGGCAAGTCCTCTGTTCTTCCCTATGGATCTATGTATGGTCTCTGGTATTCCCAGCCTCCAACCCCTGGTCTCCCCTCCCTTCAAAGCTCTCCTAGGACAAAGGTAGAAAGCAACTGGTGCCCCTGGGAACAGCCTTGTTTACACACTGGTCTTACACAAGGGGCCCATTCCCAGAGGCCTCCTTCCTTCTCCAGCTTCTCTTCTAGGACAAGCTCCACCATTGCCTTGTTGACAAAGAGGGGGTCCTGGGAAAGAAAAGGCTAATTAAACCCCAGAGGGGTCTTATTGTTCTGAATCCCAGGCTAGTTCAGGAATGTTTGTCAAAATGTTCTCCATAACTCCCCACCATCAGATTTACAGGCTTGCCATTTTATTCCCTAGTGTTTTCATTGAAGGGATTTTTCAACCAGCTTCACCAGTGCCCTACCCCAGATTCTCCCACTTCCAGATAGCAAAGACTCCATAGAATTTAGCCCTGAAGAAAGCAATGTGGGGTGCCTCTCAAGACCTGAAGAGATAATTCCGAGAATATCTGGGCTGAAGGATTTCCCCATTGTTCTTGTTGCCTAATAATAATAATGATAATGATAATAATAGCCAGCATTTATATAATGTTCACTATATGCCAGGAACAGTTTTAAGCATTTTTAATTATTGTCTCATTTAATCTTTATAATAACTGGGAAGGAAGTACTATTATTTACCTCATTTTACAGATGAAGAAACTGAGGCAAGTCAGGTCAAGTGACTTGCCCAAGGTAACACAATGGTAAGTGTCTGAGATGGGGTTTGTTCTTAGTTCTTCTTGACTCTAGACCTAGTGCTGTAACTGCTACACTGCCAAGCCACTGGACTAGCCACTTGCAACTAAGACAGCTAAATGGGAAGGGAATAGAATTCTGGACCTGGAGTCAAGAAGACCCATCTTATTGAGTTCAAATTCAGGTTCAGACACTTACTGTATGACCCCAGGCAAGTCTCTTAACCCTGTTTGCCTCCGTTTCCTCATATGTAAAGTGAACTAGAGAAGGAAACATCAAACCACTTCAGTATCTTTGCCAAGAAAATGGCAAATGGGGTCATGAGGAGTCAGTTATGACTAAAAAGACTAACCAACTTCCTGGTTCACTTGGTCTTTAAAAAAAATACCGTCACCTTCTGTTCTAGGATTGATACCAAATATTGGTTTTAATGCAGAAGAGTGGTAAGGGCTAGGCAGTGGGGGTTAAGTGACTTGCCCAGAGTCACACAGCTAGGAAGTATCTGAGGTCAGATTTGAACCCACAACCTGGCACTCTATTCACTGAGCCACCAGCTGCCTTAACTTACTAAGTCTTTAATCAGTCTACTTTGGCTAGGTTCCAGACTAGTTTTCCTTTGTCTATCATTTACTGAGATCTCCTCTGGTCCATAGACAAGATGGCAAAGACCCAGACCCTTCCTTTAGGGAGCATATATTCCAGTAGGAAAGATAATAAGACAAAGTATCCCAAGAACTTACATGTAGAAGCTTATGCGTTATATATGTGTGAGTTATTGTAATTATCATAGTGGTGGTAGATGGAGTGAGAGTTCACTATGTACTGTTGTAGAAGTCAAGGTAGGCTTCCTGGAGGAAGAGAAGGAAGAGGAGTTCTAATTGGGCCTTAAAAAGGTTTGGACAGGAGGAGAAAGAAAGATAAATGACAGGAGCAACACTGGAGAAGAAACTCTGCTCTTCCCTCTGCCCTTCTGGCCTGTGATATTCTCAGCCTCCTACGCCAGGTCTCCTCCTCCCAGCTCCTTGGGAGGAAGGAGACAAAAGGACCACAGTACAGAACAACACAGGCACAGAACCCTTGATGAGGAGTCAGGACATGGGTTGTAGTCCTAGATTTGCCATCCAGAGATCCATTGTGTGACTTTGGGCAAGTCACTTACATCTCTGAGAGCCTCAGTAGCTGATACTTACAGGCTAGTCTTGCATCTGGTGATTTTTTTGCACATGTACCATTTGCAGCCGGTTGGCTTTGTTGTATTGGAGAAGACTTTGCATATGTTTAAATTAAAACAGTTCCATTCTCTTCTCTATATTTAAAATGAATGGTGTCTGAGGATGCAGAATTCTAGGATCTCAAAACACCTATCCCCACCATATCCTTGGGGATGAAAATGAACCTAATCTGGACCCTCTTTCCCTCAGCTCAGTCTCCAAACTTCACAATTGCTATCTCTGGGATGTAGTAGCTTAGCTAGTGGCAAGAGCACCAGGCTTGGAGTCAGAGGGTCTGGGTTCTGAAATGAGCAGGGTGACTTTGGGCAAGCTGATCCTTAAACCGGGGCCTCGATTTCCCTCTGTAAAGAGAAGGAATTGGACTAGATAACCTCTAAGAGCCCTTCCAGCTCAGACGTTCAGTGACTATCTCCCTATAGGATCTAGAGTGGGGAGAGGACCGATTCCCTCCCTGCTTCCTGCAGAGAAGCTGCCTGGGTGGTGGGGGAAGGGGAAAAAAGGTTGTAACAGGCTCTGCCCCTGAAGGAAGTTTCTTTTTGAAATATTGATGAGGCTGCAAGCTGTGATCACTTGCCTTGTGGGTGAGGGGAGGGGGGCAGGGCTTGGGGCCTGCTGGGAAGCCCCTTGGACCCCCTACCGGCTCCTCTTCCTCCTGCCTGCCAGCCTGCCTGGCGACCGCTGTCCATGGTGCTGCCCGGATTCCCAGTCCCTAGAGCCACATCCCTGTAACTGTCTTTCCTCTGACAATCCCTGGAGACCCTCTGAATCTTGCAGTTCCTGACCCCCCCCCCCTTGGATCCAACCCGTGGACCCATTAAGGGAGAGGGCTCCTCCACATTCAGCTCTTCCTTGATCCTTGGGCCCTAAAGAGCACTCTTCCACCTTCATTGGTCCCCCTTAAGCAGAGGGGGAAATCACAGTGTGTTAGAACACAGAATAGAGAATGCCAGAGCTGGGAGAAACCTTAGACAACATTTAACCTAAGCCCTCCCCCATTTTAGAGCTGAAGATACTAATACAGAAAAAAAGATCTACTTACCCAAGGTCAAACAGAGCCAGGACTAGAACCTGTTTTCTGGACTTAGGACTTAGGCTTAGGACTCTGAAACCTTATACTGCCCCTTGCCCTGGCTTGAGTCATGTGGAATTCTACACTAGCCTAAACCCTCGGGCACTTCGCCTGCTAGTTTACCCCACTGCTCCTCCTCCAAACCTCACCTCAGGGCCCAACTCAAAGGACTGTTTGAGTCAGAAGTCTCCTACACTCATTGTCAATTCCTTTGATTCCAACCAAGGTCTTTTTGTCATGGGGCAAAGAACAATGGTTCTAAGGAGGAGAAGATCTCCCCTTGTTCTCCTCCATCTCTGACCAATCTTTCCCTGTCTCTGCTGACCCCTTTTCACTCCCACATCTAAAACTCAAGTAGTCCACAAGGTTCTTTGCTCTATATATAATCTCTCACTTGGCAGTCTCATTCACTTCCATGGCATCATGCAAATAAACCCCCAAATCTTGATTATATAAAAATAAAGAACTCTTACACAATCAAATATCCAGTTTCAGCTCTGAACTCATCCACAACTCTAGTTACTTTCAGGACATATGCACCTGATTGTCTTTCTTCATATCTCAATCTCAATCTATTTAGACTAAGTTTATTTTTTATGTCTAAATCTGCTTCTCCTTCTGGCATTGCCATTTTCTGGCTATGGTTCTACCATTTACCTAGGCTCTCTTGTTTCTAACCTTGAGGTTATTTTTTACTCTTTCTCTTCTCTCACCTCTTATGTCCAATCAATTACCAGATCCTGGAAGTTTTTTCTTCCCTAAGAGTGCTTGAAGCTCTTCTCTCCTCTTGAGTCCTAGTTTAGGTCAATCCCTCATTACCACCTTTCTGCACTACTCAGTAATTTCCCAGCCAGTTTTGTCACTTCCTCTCTGGTCCTTATCTAATACATCCTTCACAGGCTGCCAGACTATCTTCCTGATGATTAGAATCAAAGAATTTCAGAGTTGGAATGAACTTTAGGAATCCTCCTCATGGGACCTGAGCTTGACAAAAAAAAAAATTTTAAGAACTAGAAGAGAGAGTAGAAATCATCTATTCTACCTTCTTTATTTTATAATATGGGAAAGTGAAGGCTTCAGGAGATTAAGTGATTTTGTCATCGATGACCTTCAAAATGCTACAAGCGCTCTGTGCCTCAGTTTCCTAATCTGTAAGATGTAGATGATGATAGCACCTACTTCACAGGGTTGTTGTGAAGATCATGTAAGTTAGTATATATAAAATATTTTATATATCTTAGGGTGCTACAGAAATCCTAGCTACTAATATTCAGAGGCAGAATTCAAATCCAAGACTTGATTCTCAAATACAGTCCTCTGTACACCATGGACTACTACTTTCCCTATAAATCCCTCTATAGCATTCCCAATAAGGAGTCATCATATCACCTTTTATACATTTTTCTTTTTGGCTAACAGGATTAAGTGATTAATGCCCAGGGTCACATAGCTAATTAAGTGTCTGAGGCCAGATTAACTCAGGAAGAAGATTCCTGATTCCAAGACTGATACTCTATCACTCTGATGCCCAGCTACTCCCACTTTCTTTTTTAAAATCTTCTACCTATTGCCAATAGATTAAAGTTCAAGCTTTGTTCCTTGTCATTTGAGTCCTTCCACAGCCTCATGCCACCCTGTGTTCAAGTTTGTGCTTGTACTTTTTTCTTTCTGCCTTAAATGCCTACTTCTCTTGGGTGAATTCATTCATTCTTTAAAACTTAATTCAGAGATCACTTCTTCCAGGAAGCCTTATCCTGACTTGCATAATGACCATCTTCCTCAGATGTCATATAGTACTTCATTTTGTAACACTCTGATGCACTTAGGTAATACCTTTGTGTTATTGTTATCTGTCCATGTCTTATCTTTCTGTTAGACTCATCTGCTTCATAGGGGGAGGGAGGGAGGAAGATAACTTGTGTTATCTAAAATGTGCTAATTCCCCAGCACCAGTCCACATTAGCTGAACTGAATAGAATAAATGCATCCCTAGCCCTAGCCCCTCCATCTAGGCATGTGCTACTTCCTATCCTGGAAACACCCCAAAGGAGAGGGCCTGAGATCTGGGAACTTGAGGGAAACAGAGGTGGGAAGAGAGAATCTATTGGCATTAGGAAGGGGAGATGCCAGCACTGTGACTTGGATACAGGATGGACTGGATGGATGCTATGCCCCACCTTTCCTGTCCAGCTCTTCAAGAAAGTTTTGTGGTCCTTTCTGTCCCTGGGCTCTACCAACCTGACTCCTGATTGAGTCACAATCAAGTCCCTTCATCCCAATGGGCCTTAGTTTACTCTTCTGTAAAACTGGAGTTGGAAAGAATTGTACTCTATCCATAACAAACTTCTTTGGGGCAGGGTTTGTTTCATTTGTGTATAGCAAAGTGTTTTGCACATAGCAGGTGTTTAATATATGTTTGTTGAATCAAATGTCTAAGAGCCCTTTCTACTGCATAGACCTAAAAAAGTCTATGATCTTAATCAAATCACCCTCCCTCTCTGAGGCCTCAGTTTTCTCTTTTGTAAAAAGATGAGAGGGTATATGGTGGTGAATGATCTCTGACGACCTTTTCAGCTCTCAGGGTTTGAGTCGCTATACCACCTTGTGGCCCAAGAAGAGAGAATGAGATCTCAAGGAACCCCAATCCAACTTGGGCCAAACCCCTCTCAGCACCCTCCCTCCCCACCTCTTCCCGGGTCGGCCTGGAGAATTGGGTCAGCATGGTTGCCATGGAGATGAGATCTGCTCCCGCCCCCACCCCCTCCCTCCGGAAACCTGCCTATGCTCCTCCTTTGTCGTCTCCCCTCCTGCCGCCAGGCTAGGCTCTCTGTGAGAGTGTGTGCTCGTGTGTGTGTGCTTGTGCGCTTACGTGTATGTCTGTGTGTGGAAGAGAGGGAGGGAGAGAGAGACACACACACACACACACACAGAGAGAGAGAGAGAGAGAGAGAGAGAGAGAGAGAGAGAGAGAGAGAGAGAGAGAGAGAGAGAGAGAGAGAGAGAGAGAGAGAGAGAGAGAGAGAGAGAGAGAGAGAGGGAGAGGGAGGGGGAGAGGGAGGGAGAGAGAGAGAGAGAGCAAGAGAGGAGAGAGAGCGAGAGAGCGAGAGCGGGTGGAGCAAGCTACCGGCTGGGAGCGCTGCTTGAACCTCACCCTCTGATTCTGCAGTTGCCGGTAAGACACCCCAGTGCTAGCAGCCATGTGTATGTATGTGTGTGTGTGTTTGCGCGCGCGCGCCCGTGTGTCTCTGGGCTTGTGCGTGTCTCTGTGGTTGTCTTCCTGTGTGTTTGCATGCATGCCTTTATGGCCACCTCTCTGTGAGCGATAGGAGCCCTGCGTGTGGTGTATGTGTGCATGCGTGTGTCCCGCTGTGTGTGCTTCTGGTTGGGGAGCTGTTGGCCTGGACTCTGGGGAGATGAGCCCCTCCAAGCCAGGGCAGACACGTGCTCCCGGCGCCTTGCTCTGTTCCTTGGCCATCTCTAGGTTTCTTAGGGCGTGTACACAGAGTGCATCCGCTTAGATTGTGTATCTGTGTGTGTGTGTGTGTACCTATCTTCTCTGTGTATGTGTTTCATGCTGTGTCTGCCTGTGTGCCTGTCACTGTGTGTTTGTGTCCCTTGATGACTTGCCTGCTTCCTAGACACACCTGTGAGGCTCTAGTCACCCTGTCCTGAGCCCCAGCCTTGGGAGGAGCCCAGGCAATGGGAAGGAGTTGATGCTAGTGGTAACCTGGGGTCATAGAGGGGAGTATACTGGGGGGAGCCCATCAGGCATGGGACCCTTGTCTCCTCATGTCAGCAATGCTGCCAGGCCTGAAGGCCTGAAGCCAGGCGGAGGAACCCAGAATTTCAGCCTCTTAAAGTGGTCCTTGAAATCCCAACTAGGAGGATAATGCCTCTTCTCCAGGCCCTGGGGAAGGAGTGCTGGGTCCTCTGGGCCCCTGGATTAGACATAGATGGGATGAGGCTGTGGGCAAGAGGCAGCCCTGGGGACCCCTTCTCAATCTAAACCTTTCTCTATTGACATCTTCCTCAGGGAACCCATCCTGCTTACTTTGGGGTAACTGTGTGAGTGGACTTGGTTGGTAAATCAAAGGCTCGGTTCCAATGCTCCAAGAGAACAAGCTACTCAGAGGGGCCCCCCGGCAACAGCGGTGGCAGCGTTGATTCCATTGGTGATGCCAAGAACCGCACCCACATTTTTCAGTTTGGTGAGTTTAAGTTTTTTGTTTGTTTGTTTGTTTGTAATGGGAAGGAGATGGGTCCCTGTTATAATTGCAGAAGAGGGTTGTCAAGCCAAGCAGAACCTTGGTAGGTATGGGACCAGGGCCCATACTTAGCCAGTGGTCCTTGGATAATTGGAGGGAAAGGGCACATCAGTGACAAACATTTATCGTACACCTAGTAAGTGCAAAGGTCCTTGTTCTTAGCTCTTGGGATTCAAAGATAAAATCCACAGAAGCTCAGGATGTGCATGTTAAGTTGACATTCCGGATCCTATGGTGGCAGAAGAGGAGATGCTGCTGTACTAGAAATGGCCTCTTACTTACCATATGCCTTTAGGTAATTCCCTTGTCCTCTCTGGAAATCTTCTTGGTCCATCTGTGAAATGGGACTAAGAATGCAAAGCCAGCCTCCCTTGGGTTCTTGTAGCTCAGTCAGGTCTCTGTTACAACTAATTCACTCTGTGACCTCATACAGTTCCTTCCTACCTTTGTTTTCTTCATCTGTAAGATGGGGTGTAAGATCTGCTTCCAGCTTTGACATTCCGTTCCCAGGCCCTTCAGGCTTGTATGAATACGAGTTCAGCCCAGGGGACCGGCAGCCCTGCTGGCTTGTTGGCAGGGCTGGTTGACCAGTCAGGATGGACAGATGGATGTACTAGACAAGTCTGGGCCTTGTAGAGCATTACCACCCCCAGGCTGGGGCTGGGGCTGGGGCCAAGGCTTAGGGGAGCTGTCCCACTGGGCAGTGATGAGGGATGAGTAGGCAGAGGGCAAATGGGTTTGTGCCAGGTCTTTGAACACACATCCAAGTCTCTCAGCATTAAGTCCTTGGGTAGGCAATAGATCTGCCAGAGCCAAAAATGGGACAGTGGGACTGAACAGTGGGTGGGAAAGATCCTTTGGGGCTTGGCTTTTGGGGACAGGACATGAAGAACCAATCCTTCCTACTCTACTGGTCTAAGGGCTTTCTCTGAGGCAGCAGTAGAAGTGGATACAAGATAAAGCAGGTAAGACTTATGAAGTGAAACACTTGAAGCCTTTTTTCTTGAGGAGGCAGGGGGAATATGTAGGGGAAATTCCCTCCCTGGAAGAGGTGGATTGCCATGGGGCTGAGAAAGAAAGGATGAGAGAAATGAAGAAATTCAACCAATGCTAAGTGTACTTGTTTTGGTTCTAGGTTGCCACATCTCTATCTGAGCCTCAACTTCCTGATTTATAAAATATGGGAGTTAGAGAAGATAGTCTAAAGTGACTTCCAACTCTGATAGTCATCTGTTCTCAGGCCCCTTTAGTTTATATTCTATATTCTGTTTTAATGTCTTGTATTCTAACACCCTCTTTCTGCTTTGTTATTGTGTTATGTTCTAAATTCATTCTTGCTGTGATGTTCTGTGTTCTAAGGTTCTTTCCATATCTGATGTTCTGTGTTCTAAGTTCAAAGATTACTTTCTGCAGTGTAGTTTATGTTCATATCCTTTTCAGCTCTAATATTGTATATTCTAATGTGCAGTCCAACTGACATTCTAAGACCCATGTTCTAAAGTTCCTTCCAGCTTTATATTCTATCTTCCATTTTTAAACATTCTAAGTTCAAGAATCCCTTCCAGCCCTAATATTCTATGTTCTAAGTTCTACAATTCTCTCCTGCTATGACAATATATGCTCCTTCAAATATGATCCTTTGTGGTTCTGCTGTATTGTGTTCTGTCCTCTATCTTCAGCTCTACTCCTCTAGTCTATCCCTTTCCTATAATTCAGGAGATGAGTGTGATGGGGTGGATGTAGACAGGAACCAGGATTTTGGAAGTCCTGGAAAGAGTGCCGAGGGAGTAGGGGATGGTGTCTCTTGGGGAAGAGAAGCTACCTTGTGAGCCCTTTTCCTGGGAGCATAAGCCCCTGAAACCCATGTTCCTATGAATACCAAGTAAAGGAGAAGAAATGAAGGCAGCATGATAGGAATCAATTGAAGTATTTATAAGGTGCCTACTATGTTCCAGGCATTGTGATAAGCACTACTATAGTGTAAGTAACCCCAAATTTGTAATTAAGAGGCCTTGTTCTAGTCCCCATGATTTTGTGATCTTGGACAAGTCCCTATCCTTTTCTGAGCTTGTTTCCTCATCTGTACAATGGTATAGTAAGTAGAAAGAGCCCTGGTTTGGAGTCAGAAGACTAAGATTCAAATCCCCCTCTTCCACTCACTACCACTATGATGTAAGGCAAGGAACAACTTATCTCAGCCTCAGTTTCCCCATCTGTAGAACAGGTGGGGTTGGTTTAATAGTCAATAGCTAGAGTCTCTTCTGGCTCTAAACCAAGTATCTCTAATCATCCTTCGTGTTCTCATCTACATGAGATTCCTGTGGACTAAATATATTGGGTCTTGGGCTACTGGGACCCCACGGTTCTCATCTCCCCAAACTCCCCAGATAGATCAGGTCACTCAGGCACATGTTGATGTTGTTTGATCCCTAGGATTGCTGGGCAAACTTGACAGTTTACCTTTCCTGGAAGTCAGAGGATCTGCCCAATGAGAAGAGGAAGGGTATCAATTATTCACAAGGGGGAAGAAAAATGAGCCACCAAGCTGACTGAGTGGGATTCCGTCCCCTTACCTGTTCTTGGCACTTCCTAGAGGTGGCAGCCGCTAACCAGCCTGCCTCTGGCCTTTGCTCTGTCTAGCTTGACTTCAGGATGGGAAGGGGGACTTGCAAAGGTGCCTTTTAATCCTGCAGCCCAAAGGACATACACCCTTACCTTTAGGCATCCCTAGCCCAGGGCAAGGAGATATGGTATTACCTTAAAGATGCCCCTGTTCTGAAGGGGAAAACATGATCCTATACTCAGGGAGGCCCTGAGCTAAGAGAGATATAGTCTTGCCCTAAAGGAGTCCCCAGTCTAAGGAGGAGATGGATTTTCTGGTTCTGTTTTGCTTTTATCCCCAGTGTGTATTAGTTGGAGCCACTGCCAGGTCCCAGGATAGCAAAAGCATATTACCCCTGCCCTGGGCCCAGTTCCTCTGCTTCTATCACAGCTGAAGGCTCAGGGTAAGGCTAAAATTGGGCATGGGGAGGGGGACTTTGGTGACAAGTGGCCCCTTTCCTTCCTGTCCCTAGTGCTGCCTGTGGGCCCAACACCTTCAGGACCATGTTTGATGGGGAACCAGGCACAGGCCCAGCAGCATCCTCACGGAATGTGGTACGCAGCTCCAGCATCAGCGGCGAGGTGTTTGGGGGCGGAGGGGAGCAGGCTGGAGGCACAGCTGGCGCCAGCACTGCCAAGAAGCGCCGAAGCAGTCTGGGGGCCAAGATGGCAGCCATTGTGGGCTTGACCCAGAGAAGTCGGAGCTCCCTACAACTACCCCAGCCAGGTAAGGCCTTGAGTGAGCAGTGGGTAGGGCTCTAGGAACAGCTGAGGGTTAATAGTGGCTAAGCAAAACTAGAAAATTGTGTGTGTGTGTGTGTGTGAGAGAGAGAGAGAGAGAGAGAGAGAGAGAGAGAGAGAGAGAGAGAGAGAGTGTGTGTGTACAGCATCTTTGACCTACCAACAAACTTTTTGATGGGAAACTCACTCTGTACTCAGTACTGTGCCCTAAAACACAAAGTGTCTCCCAGTCATACAACATACACCTCACAGAGAAAAACATAATATTGTCTAAGAGGTCACCCAAAGACAGTCATACACAGTCACACATTTCATTGCATATAGGTGTACTAGTCAGAGATACAACCATGTCTAGACAGTCTCATACATAGGTCATCAATCAACTGACCAATCAGCAAACCAATTTTATCAGGTGCCAACTATATGCCAGGTACTATGTCAAGTATTAGGTATAGAAAGACAAAAGCAAAAGAGCCCCTGCCCTCAAGGAGGTTATATTCTTTTGTGGGGAATAGCATGTCCATACATTTTGATAGACAGAAAGATGGAGAGAGAGAGAGGGGGAGAGAGGGAGGAAGGGAGGGAGGGAGGAAGACAGACGGAGGGAAAGAGAGAGAGAGAAAGAGAGATGTATATATATATATATGTGTTTGTGTAAAGGAGATTTTGGAAGGGAGGACATTGGCAGCCGGAGGGATTAGGAAAAGTCTCATGTGGAAAATGGAGCTGGAACTGATCCTTGCAGGAAACTAAGGAGTCTAAGAAGAAGAGAGGAAGAGGGAGTGAATTTCAGGCATGGGAGACAATTAGCTCAAGGGCTCAGAAATAGGAAATGAAACACAATGAACACAAATTAACAGGAAGAAGCCCAATCTGACTAAAGAGTGAAGTATACAAAAAGGCTATGTAGACAAGGCTGGAAAGGTAATTTGGGACTTGGTCATGAAGGCTTTGAATATCAAGCAGAGAAGTTTGTATTTGCTTCTGGAAGTCCTAGGGAGCCAATGAAGTTTATTGAGAGGGAGAATGGTGATGACTTGATCAGATTTGTGCTTTAGGAAAACCATTTTGGCAGCTGTGTGAACAAACAATGTATATAAGTGAAGTAGACTTGAGGTAGAGAGACCTATTAACTGAAATCACTCATACATGACTTTTTCTACCAAAGAAAATTATTTTTAGCCTAAACAGAAAGGGGAGAGGGACTTAGAATTAAAATTCAGGGTAAGTGAACAAATAGTCAGACAACTCCAGATGTTTTCAATATCAATAGTCCTAGAAGAACTATGTCTTACTGTACTAAAAGGACAGTGAAAGACTGTGTGACCGAGAATCACTGTTGGGGTTTCTTGAAACTATGGAGAATGGGAGTGGGGTCTCTTAGGATGAACATAAATAAATGTTCTGACTGAAAAGAGGAAAAAAGATAGAACCTGCTAATAAAACTTTTATTACCTTTCTCATAGGCTCATTGTGAAGATCAAAGGAGACAGAGTACATAAAATGATTTGTAACCTTAAAACGCAATATGAACAATAGCTATTAATAGTAAGAGTACTCAAACAGCAGAAACTGCATTGTTAGAGGGATGGTTTGTATGCATTTAGAAAGGAAAGCCATCATCACAAAGAGTCATCATGGATTCATCCAGAACAAGTCTTGCCAGACTAAGTTCATATCCTTTTTTTGAAAGGGTATCTAGATGGTAGATCAGGGGAAAGATATAAATATAACACCCTTGAACTTAAGTGCTTAGTACAATGCCTGGCTCACATTAGGTACTTAATACTTGCTGGTTGAGCAATTGATTAAACAAACCACTTGATAAGTTTCTTGTGATATATGGACTTCTGAGTAAGATGTAAATCTTAAGGCTACAATTTGAAACTGAACTCAGAAATTGGTAGTTAACAGATAAATGCCATCCTAGAGGGAGCCTTAGCAGTATGCCCCAGGGTCCCATTCTTGGCCTTATTATATTCAATATTTCTGTAACTATCTTAGATGAAGAAATAGGTGACATGCTTGTCAAACTGGCAGATGACATGAAGCTTGGTGGGAAAGGAAACACACTAACAGAACAAGAATCACAAATGCTCTACAAGGATAGAATGATGGGTCATATTTAATAAAATGCATTTTAATACATATAAATTCCAAGCCATTCACTTTGGATAGAAAAGCCTGAGTATGGAATAGGGAAGATGTGGTTAGGCAGCCATTTGTATGATAAAAGGTTTAAAGGTCTTACTGGACTGTAAGCTCAATATGAGCCAACAAAGAGTCATGACAGTCTAAAAAATTAACATCATCTTAGGCTCCATGAAAAAGGGATCAGTGGCCAGAGGGAGGAAGGTGATAGCTCCACTGTCTTCTGACCTGGCAGGACAGCATCTGGAGTATTGTATTCAAGCCTGGGTGCCACATTTAAAGACGACATTGATAAGCTAGAGAGAGTACAGGGGGAAAAATGCCCTGGATGGGGAGAAGATTGGAGTCTAGATGATAGGTGAAAAAGTTTAAGGAACCAGGTATGTTTAGCCTGGAGAAGATAAATAAGGCATAGAAGGGGACATAGTTCCCTCTGAGAGGCTATCATGGAAGAGGAATTTTATTTGTTTTGCTTCTTTCTTAGGCAGATACATAAATCATAGACATAGACACAGAGACAGATTGGCCCTAGATCATTAGAGTTTGCAGAGTCCTTAGACATCTACTAATCCAGCCCCTTCATATGACAGAGGAGGAAACTGAGATCCAGAGATGAGGAATGGATCTTCTACAAGGCTACACAGTGAGTGAGTAGAGGAGCTGGGATTCGTACATTGGTTTTCTGCCTCTATGTCCAGAAGATGCTATCTCCTACTTCACTCACACATTCATTAGTCACATGTAACAACACAAAGCTATAGTCATACAATCACTGAGGACACATGCTCAAGCACATCATAAACACCCTCACATCAATTCTCTCTCTCTCTCTCTCTCTCTCTCTCTCTCTCTCTCTCTCTCTCTCTCTTTCTCCCCTTCCCCCTCTTCTTTCTCTTACACACATACACACACCCATCACACTCAGAATCCCTGCCACCCCCTGTTTGCTACAGGTTTGTGACACCCCAGACGCCAGCTGGTTTTGTTTTAAAACCTCTTATTGCTTATTTTTTCTCAGAACAGCAACAACTCCCCCAGCCAACCTCAAAATAGGCTGCCAGGAGCTGGGTGGGGGGAAGGGGGAAGATAAGAGGGAGGGAATCTAGAGACTCCGAGGAAATGCTCCTCAAAGCTCCAGGTGGCCTCTGGAAAAGTCCTTCCCACCTCGCTTAAAATACATCCTGTGAAGGAAGGAGGGGAGCCAGCCTCACTGGGATTTCATCTTCCCATCTGTGGGGCAGGGGCTTTAGAGGGATTGGTTAGCGTGGCTTCTTAGAGAGAGTGGTTTGTTTGTCTTTTCATGTTTTCTCTGAGCTATTGTGGTCATAAGAACAAAGGATCTGGGCTGTGGTTAGGCTAGGGAATGTTGTCTGGGGATTCAGGATGTAAGAGTCTAGGCTGTGTGTATGGGAGGAGGGCCTGAGGAGTAAGGGAACATAATGGTGAATCAAGGAGCTGAAGTGTAAAGAGGAGTTGAGGGTTGAGAAAATAGAGGTTTGGGAGATTTGGGGCTGGGTCAAGATAGGGGGAATAATAGAGTTTGTTAGGGGTTAGAGAGGTTGTGAAGTTGGAGTTTGAGGAGTTCATGAGGAAGGGAGAAGGGATCACAGAAGAAGTCCCAGACCCACACAGTAGAGATCCATCAGTCAGTTAACAAATATATATTAAGTGTCTACTATGTGCCAAGCACTATCCTCAGTGCTAGGGAGATTAAGACATTCCTTATCCTCAAGAATCCTGCATTCTGGGGAGGAAATGCTTGTACATGTGAACAAAATAAATATAAGTAATTTGTTGAGGGAAGGCACCACAAACTGGGGGAAGATAGGAAACCCTCACGTAAAAAGTGTTGCTTGAGTTGAACTTTAAAGAAAGTTGGGTACTCTGAGAGGTGGAGGTGAAGCCAGAAAGCATTCTCAGCTGGGGAGAGAGCCTATTCAAAGATGCAGAGTCAAGAAATAGAATGTCAGCAAGAAGGCCAGAGAGGGAGTTGACATTCCTGTTCTCTGGTCTGAAGGCTTCTTCTAGATTATACAAGGTTCAATTCTAGGCACCACAATGTTTTTAAATCTTTACCTTCTGTCTTAGAATCAGTACTGTGTATTGGTTCCAAGGCAGAAGAGTGATAAGGGATAGGAAATGGAGGTTAAGTGACATGCCCAGGACCTCCTATCTCTAGGCCTGGCTCTCAGTCTACTGAACTGCCCAGCTGTCCCCTAGGCACCACATTTTAAGGAGGAATTTAGGGGTTCTGGGCTTGGAGGCCCTGGGCTTTGGAAGTTTGGGGGTTTAAGTCAGGCAGAATCATTGGGGGTAGGAGTGGGGGTGGTCAGAATTTCCAGTCAATTCTTGGTCTAAAGAGAGCAATATCCAAATCATTATTTAATGACACCTCCACTTTTAGTGCCAGAGCAGGTAGAGTGGACCCATAAGGTCCACTGCTGGGAGCAGGCCCATAATACCTCCAAAAGGCAGGAGGACTGTGATCAGACTCTCACTCTAAAGTCTATGATGCCAAGTATCCAGGTCTCTGGAGCTCAGCTTCTGAGGGAGGAAGGGAAAAGCTTCAGTCCCATGGATATCCCTGGAGGTAGAGGGGCTATTCTCCTCCCCCTTTCCCAGATCTGAGGAATATGGTTAATATGAAGGAAAGGACAGAGCCAAAGAGAGGGTGGGAGTGGTCCAGCTAGCCTATGCCTCAGTCAGTACATATTTGAAAAATAGTGATCAGTTCTGGGGATACATTTTAAGAAGCATGTAGATGAGTTATAAAGAATCCAAAGCAGAACCAAGGTAAGAAAGGGACTGGAGACCATGTCAAACCCTGAAGGAACTGAGGATGTTTAGTCAAAAGAAGGGGCAAGGCATAATAATTGTCTGCAAGTATTTGAAGGGCATTTTTGTAGAAAAAGTATTAGATTGGTTCTACTTGGCTCTGCAGGGCAGGACTAGGAACAATAAGTGGAAATTGTAGAGTGAGAAAGATTTATCCCAATTTTTGGAAGAACCTTCCTAACAATTAGAGTTCTCCAAAAGTGGAATAAATTGCCTTTAAATATAGTAAGCTCCCTGTCACTGGATAAGGATGCAAGATGACCACTTGCTTGGGGCATTAGAGAAGGGATTCCAATTCAGATAGGACTAGATGATCCCTAAGGTCTTTCTAGCTCTGCCATTATATGATCCTTTGAAAAGAGTCATTGAGGTTTCTTACTTCAGCACCTGGGACAGCGCAGCCTTCCTTCCTCTGCCTCTGATCCTGTTCTGATAGGAAAATTGGGATCTGGGCAGTCAGTCTGATTCTAGCACAACCTGGCACTGTTCCCTGACTTAAAATATGGTAAATTATATTAAAACCAGACTATAGAAAGTAGCTCTGTCCTGGACAGGGGGTTGTTTACATGGGACTGTGGATCCCAAAATGGGAAATAGCCTTATGCAAGGGAAAGAGTGCTGTCCTTGTAGCCTTACAATCCTATGTAACAAAAGTGAGATATAACAGTAATTTTGCCTTTTCTGAGCCTCAGTTTCCCCATCTGTAAAATAAGATTGTTGGACTCCATAATCTCTTCCAGCTCTGACATTTTATGATTCCAACACACTCACACACACACACACACATACACACACACACACACACACACACACACACACACACATATCTCAAGTTCAGTTAGGGAGATTACTGGACAGTGCTCTCCAATTAGAAATATATTGAAGAATGGAGATTGAGTGAAGAAAAGAAATGGGAGAAGCAAGAAAACCTCCCAAAGTACCTAAAGCACCCCAAGTTGAAGTCTTTCCTGAGCCAGGGAAGTATCCACCCAACTCTTTTGCTTTATACTCCCTTGCTTGAGATGAAGGCACAGGGACATTCTTCCTTATGTCTATCCATTTCTGCCTGCTGCGTTTACAGTCTCAGCTGGAGACCTGATGAATGGGCAATGCTGACTAAATCACCCTTTTCCTTCACCCTTAGGCTCCATCCTCATAATTTTAAGCAAGTTTTATTCTCTGCCCAGAGCCCTTTCCCCAGTTTCTGACTCCAATCCTGATGACTTTCCCTTTGTTAAGGGAGAGCTTATGCATAAAATTATGCAATCCTGAAGGACTTGGTAATTACTGTGGATGATTTTGTGCTTGTGTCACCCTATGACTGTACATGACAGTTTGAGTGACTGAATTTAGAGTCAGAAGACCTGGGTTCAAACCTTGGCTCTTATGAACTACGTGTCCTTGGGCAAGTCACTTCCTTTTGGTTTTCCCATCTGTAAAATTATATGGTAAGCCTAAATTCTGTCTGAAGTCCTTCTAGCTCTAAATTCTGTTATATTTGTGTCTTTAATATTTATAAATGACTCTGCATAACCTTTAGTTTTATGGACTGTAACTGTTACTGTATATCCATATGTGACCATGGGCATTTGTACTGCTATTGTGCAACTGTGTCTATGAAACTACCTGTAAGATGATGTGTGCCTCCTGAGTGTGTGTGTGTGTGTGTGTGTGTGTGTGTGTGAGAGAGAGAGAGAGAGAGAGAGAGAGAGAGAGAGAGAGAGAGAGAGAGAGAGAGAGAGCGAGAGCGAGAAGAGGGAGAGATTACTGCACTGCTATAGTGTGATAGGGTGTCACTCTGTGCTGCTGTCACACATCATTAGTGTGAGCTGTGATTGTGCATGCTCCTGTGAGCCTGGCTGATTTTGGAGGGTGTGTGTGACTCTCTCTGGGTGCTGCCCATAGAGTAGAGGGTCCCCACAGCCCAGACCCAGACTACTTTGAGGAAAGATGCTGTGTCTTAACGGATTCAGCCATGGATAAGGGCAGGATAAGGTGGGGAGAGTTCTCTGGTCAGAAAGGGTGTGACCGTGGTGGCCAGCACTTATACCTCAGGCGAATTAGCTTTCCCCACCCCCACCTCCGCCCCAAGTCCTGAGCTGTCACCCCCACCCTACGGTGTTGGAACCCCTCCACACACCAGCGGCGAATCTTGCCTCTGTCAGCACTTGGGACCCTCCCCCGGTGGACCACGCCCCCAGGTAAACGCCCTCCCTCTGGGTCCTCATCTCTCTCTCCTGATTTGCGGACGTGCAGTTAATTTTCCTCCATTCCTACACTCCCCTCCCAGCAACAGCCAATGGATTCAACCAAGTCCATTCTCTTCCCCACAACACCCTCCCCCCGCCCCCACCTCCAGGCCTGGGGGATTGTGGAGGAGCGGGGGCGTCTCTGCAATGCGGAGGAGGTTACCATAGCAACCGAAGGAGGCTGCGGGAGAAGGAAGGGAGTTGCAGTCTTAAGGGGAGCCAGCCCTCTCCCTTTTCCCTTCCATAACCTGTCACCTGAGACCACCTCCCCACTCCCACTTCCAGTCCCGCTAGTCCCAGAGGAGGGGGCTAAGAACCCCTGCTCCTCCCCCCCACACCACCTTTCTGGGCTGTGTGGTATAACAGGCAGTGAGCGGGATTGGTCCCGGGATGACTGGTTGTGGCCGGGTTACTAGTTTGGTAGTTGAGAGGGAGACTGGAAAATAGAATTTACTTGCTTGTAAGATTCAGTTTCTTTGTATTTTAGGACGGGATGATGGAAAGATGTGGACTGGACAGTAGTCCGGTTAGACTGATTCAAAGTGCTTGAACGGCCGGACCCAAAGAGAACTCATGAAGATGGCATGTCAGCCATCACAGTTTTAATAAATCAAGTGTTTATTAAGTACCTAGTATGTGTCTGGCCTTTTGCTAGGTAGTGGGGATCCCAAAAAGAAAAGAAACATTCCAAGTGTTTATATTTGACTGGGAGGAAAATGTATATACCTAGAAGGAATTTTGAGACACTCTAGGGGTCTCTGGGGAAGAGGAAAGATCAGGATGAGGGTCATGTAAGAGGCGATTGGAAGAACCCTCAAGGCACTGGGGATTCCATTAAAGGAGATAGAGTCGTGTATATGAGGAATATAAGCATGGTTTGACTGGAACTGTAGAATGGGTGAAAGAAAATAGTATATCAAAGCCTGGGAAGTTAGGCTGGAGACCTGTTGTGAAGGGCTTCAAATGCTAAACAGAAGAAAGTGTGTTTATCCTAGAAGCAATAGGGAGCCACTGGAGTTTCTTAAGCAAGGGAGTGACATGGTTAGACTCATGAGTTAGAGTCTCATTTCGGTAGCTCCCATGGAGGAGAGCCTGGAGAGGTACACTGGGTCTCCAGTAGAGTGGCCAAGGGATCTGAATCTTGCCCTGGGCTATTTAACATTTTTATCAATGACTTGGATAAAAGTTTTGTAGGTAGCCCAAAGCTAGGAAGGCTGGATAACATACTGGACCACAGTCAGGTCTACAGGTCCAGACTACAACACTGGACCAAATCCAATTCAATTCAACAGCCATAAATATACAAACCACACTTCAGTTCAAAAAAATAAACTTTATAAGTATAAGATGGAGAACAGGCTTGGCTAGGCAATAGATCTGGGGATTTTGGTAAACTGCAATCTTAATTTAAATTGTGTGCTGTGACAGCTAAAAAGAAAATGCAATCAAAGACTGCATTAAGAGCCCTAGCATTCAGAACAAGTAAGTCAGTCATCTTACCATTCTCTACTCTTGTCAGGAGACATCTATATTGTTGTTCAGTCTTGGACAATATATTTTAAGAAGGATGTTGATGGACTGGACAGCCTCCAAAGAAAAGCAACTATGATAGTAAAAGGCCTTTAAATATATATATATATATATATATATATATATATATATATATACACATATATACATATATATTTCCCCTAATTACATGTAAAAACAATTTTAACATGATTTTTTTAAGTTTTGAGTTCCAAATTCTTTCCCTTTCCCTTTCCCTTCTTTCCACCTTCCCTCTTTCATTCCCTCCTACCCTTACTCTCTCCTCCCTGAAATGGTAAGCAATCTAATATAGACTTTACATGAGAAAGCATGTAAAGCATTTTTTCCATATTGGTCATTTTGTGGAAGAGATCTCAAATTTTAAAAAAATAAGTAAGGGGTAAGTAAGAGGCTCAGTGGATTGAGGGCCAGGCCCAGAGAGACTAGAGGTCCTGTGTTTACATCTGGCCACACAATTTGGAACTATGCCCAAAGGGTGCTAAAAGACTGCCTGTCCTTTGACCCAGTCATAGCACTGCTGGGTTTGTACCCCAAAGAGATAATAAGGAAAAAGACTTGTACAAGAATGTTCATAGCTGTGCTTTGTGGTGGCAAAAAAATTGGAAAATGAGGGGATGCCCTTCAATTGGGAAATGGCTAAACAAATTATGGTATATGTTGGTGATGGAATACTATTGTGCTCAAAGGAATAATAAAGTGGAGGAATTCCATGGGGACTGGAATGACCTCCCGGAACTGATGCAGAATGAAAGTAGCAGAACCAGGAAAACATTGTACACAGAGACTGATACACTGTGGCACAATCAAATATAATGGCTTCTCTACTAGTAGCAATGTGTAAGGGGGAAAAGGGGTTTATTTATAAAAAAGGATGAACTGGATTATTTAAGAATAGGGTGGCCAGGAATTTATATTAATTCCAAAGAGACTTATTTACAATTTATTTACAAAATATAGAAAGAGTGAAGTTAGAAAATCAGAGAGAGGATAGGATAAGATATGTAGCTTAAGCACTAAGTATTTTTCTCCAACCCCTGGCTCAACCCGGGCAGGGGAGTTTAGTTCTTAACCTGAGAGGCCTCTGCCCTTGTAGCTGAGGACCTGGGAAAGTCTCTCTCCAGAGGTAGGTCTCTCCAGACGCTAGTTTCAGAAAATCCAGGAAAGGAGTCAGCTTTTTCACTCACCATGTGTCAGTCCAAAAGGAAGAAATTTAAGAACAATCTCACCAGTAACAGGGTCTCAGTTCCAGTCAGCAGATTCTTCTCTAGTCTCAACTTCAAAGAAATGAAGAACTGTGTCTCACAGGAAGTTGTAATTCCTTTTAAAGACACTTTCTTTTGCATCACTTCCTGTGCCTTCCTCCACTTTTTACATGGACAAATCATAGTCTAAAACCTTGCTTAGGACTGCCCAGGAGGCAGTCAGTCGATTCTGAACATGTGAGTCAGGGACCTCTCAGACTAAATGATTAAGTATGATGTTTATACATTTGGTGATTAAATCTAAAACTGGGCAGGGGAGTTAATTTAATTTTCACAATCAGGAGAGAGTTAGTTCATTTAATTTTCACAATCAGGGGAGAGTTAAATTTAATCTTCACAAATACAGTGATCCAGAACAATTTGGAGGGACTTATTAGAAAGAATGTTATTCACATTCAGAGGAAGAACTGTGGGAGTAGAAACACAGAAGAAAAACAACTGCTTGATCACATGGATCTATGGGGATATTACTGGGAATGTAGACTCTAAATGATCACCCTAGTGCAAATACCAATAATATGGAAATAGGTCTTGATCAATGACACATGTAAAACCCAGTGGAATTGCACGTCAACTACAGGAAGGGATTGGTGGGAGGGGAAGGAAAGAACATGAATCTTGTAAACATGGAAAAATATTATAAATCAACAAATAAAATAAATCTGGCCACAGACACTGCCTAGCTGTGTGAATCTGGGCAAGCCATTTAACTCCCCAGTGTCCAGCCCTTACCTCTCTTCTGCCTTGGAATCAATACACAGTATTGATTCTAATATGGAAGATAAAAGAGTTTGAAAAAATATGTTTGTCTTCATTCAGATTCCAGCAGTTCTTTCTCAGAGGGCAGAATGCATTTTTCATCATGAGTGTCTGGGATTAGAATAATTAAGTCATTCACAGTTGTTCATCAAAAAATATTGCTGTCACTACGTACAATGTTCTTTTGGTTCTGCTCACTTCACTTGCATCAGTTCATGTAAGTCCAGATTTTTCAGAAATCATCCTGTTTGTCATTTCTTATAGCCCAATAGTATTCCATCACATTCATACAACACAACTTGTTCAGCCATTCTCCTAATGATGGACAACTCCTCGGTTTCCAGTTCTTTGCTACTACAAAAAATAGCCATCAATATTTTTATACAAATAGATCATGAAGGGCTTTTTGAGACTATGATATGAAAGAAGTAGGTATGGTTAAGCTGGAAAACAGAAGTCAAGAGGAGATAGGAATTATATGAGAGCTATTTTCAAGTATTTAAGAGGTGTCATGGGGGGAAGGGATTGAGCAGAACTAGAAGCTAGTAGGAATTGGGGGGGATGGGTGATGATAGGAATAGAGATAGGGATAAGGATAGAGATGGGATGGAGAGAGGGATAGGGATGTGGGTAGAGAAATCAACCAGGAAGGCAGATTTAAAGTCAATGGAGGGAAGACCTTCCTAGAAATCTGGACTGTCCAAAAGTAGAGTGGGAAGGATGCCTTAGAAAGTAGCACATTCTCCGTCCCTACAGTGGAAGATCACTTGATCTAGTTGGAATCTTGTAAAGAGTAGAAGGTAGATTAAATGGCCTCCAAGGTCCTTTCTAAGGGGTCTCAAATGTGACCTAGTAGATAGAAGGCTGGACAGAGAGTTAAGAACCCATTTTCAATCCTACCTTTCACTTGTGAGAGTTGGGTGACCATGAGCAATCACTTTTCTGTCCTGAGTCTCAGTTTTCTCGTCTGCAAAAAGGGGTATTCATATCTCTCTCATAGGTTTCCATTTGTGATGTGATGGCCACAGGTGAAAGACTATAGCATTTTTAAAGCTGAAAGAGACCTTGGAGATCACGTAGTTAAGTCTTCTCCTCTTTGCATTTTTACCAATGGGCAGCTAGGTGGCACAGAGAATAGAGTGCTGGGCCTGGAGAGGAAGACATGGGTTCAAATGCAACCTTAGACACTTATTAGCTGTGTGACCATGGGCAAGTCACTTAACCCTGTTGACCTCAGTTTCCTCATCTGTAAAATGAGCTGGAGAAGGAAGTGGTAAACCATTCCAGTATCTTTGCCAAGAAAGTCCCAAATGGGGTAGCAGAGTCAGACATGACAACAACAACACACATTTTTACAAAATGAGAAAATAGAAATCAGAAAAGCCAGTGACTTTCCCCCAAATTACCCAGCTAGGGGTCTGAGATAGTGTCAGGAAGGAAAAAGGAATGCTGTAGAGGGGAAAGTAACAGTTTTTGTTATAGAGTCAGATTGAGAGGGAATATAGATCTGAGGTTATAGGCTTGGAATAATGTCAGGCAGAGGAGGAGTGTGATCTCAGGGTGATGGCTTTTATTGTGTTGTCACCCAGGGAGAAGGGTGTTGGTCCTGTAGTGATGAGTTCTGAGATGATGTCGGAGAGAGCTGTAGATCTCAAATGATGAGTATATTACAGTAACAGGCAAACAGTCATAGGCTACTGGGCTTTGCCATGACATCAGATGGCAGCGTGGTATCAGTCCGGTGCTGAAGGGTTCCCAGATAGTATTAGGTGGAGAGAGGATAAATCTGAGCTGGGGTTAGTTATACTTTTTTGTCTTTCAGAGGCCATGAATTCTAGAAACTCATATTAGGCAGTTTGGGGCAAAGGAACAGAAGCTGAGTAGGGCAGGGGGATAAGAATGAATGTGTGCAAATTCTAGGGTATGTGAAGTTTCTTTCTTTTTTTTTTAAACCCTCACCTTCCATCTTGGAGTCAGTACTGTGTATTGGTTCCAAGGCAGAAGAGTGGTAAGGGTTAGGCAATGGGGGTGAAGTGACTTGCCCAGGGTCACACAGCTAGAAAGTTTCTGAGCACAGATTTGAACCCAGGACCTCCCTTCTCTAGACCTGGTTCTCAATCCACTGAGCTATCTAGCTGCCCCCTATGTGAAGTTTCTTGATCTTTACTAGGAGAGGGCTGCTATTCTGTAGTCCTAGATATGGTAAATCTGTTTGTGTGTATAGGGGACTGTCATGCTGTACCCCATCTCCCCACAAATGAAAGCTGAGGCCCTTCTCTCTCCTAACATCCTCCTTACTCGCTCTCAAAAAGGGCCAAAAGGGAAGGTTAGGGAAGCCTTGAAGGCTTCTTTCTCTCTCCCCCCAGTCTGCCTAGGTCCTGAGCTCCTAAGCTAAGGGGGCAACCAGGAATCACTGGGACCACTGAAAGAATGTGACTCACATCTCTCTCCAAGGAAATACATGCCAAAACTTTCTTCCCTCCACTCCTGTGTGGCTAATGTTTGGGTTCCCTTTCCATGTATCAGAAGGTGGACCTAAGAAACTACCAAGCAACATCAGGCGGAGCACAGAGACCGGCATTGCTGTGGAGATGAGAAGCAGGGTCACCCGTCAAGGGAGCCGAGAATCCACCGATGGCAGCACCAATAGCAACAGCTCCGATGGCACGTGCGTCCTACCTACCTGTTCCCCCATATCACTGGGGCATGGGGTGGGCCTGGGACCTCTCCTTTGTAAGAGTCTCAATTATCACCTTAAAAGTCACAGAATTTCAGGCTCAAAGAAAAATTGGATATTTTCCCCTTTAACCTTGGTTGCTCCATCTATAAAATGGGGAAGTGAAGTTAATAGATATTTACTGAGCTCTGGCATTCAATGGTTCTCTTGATTCTTCTTCCCTCCCTTGACTTCCACACAATCCAGAGAGGAAGAGATGCCGATCTCTAGAAGGCACCAAGTCTAGAATAATAGTGAGAACCAAGAATTGAAGGCCCAAACTCTGGGATTTCAGGCAGAACCCAAAGATGCCAAGGCTCTGAGATAGTCCTTGCCTGGAAGCCTAGAGACTTGTGTTCTAGTCCTGACACTCATTCACTGTGGGGCCTTTGGGAAGCCCCTTCTCCTCACCAAGCCAGAGTTCCTTATTCTGTAGGGGAATGAACTAGAAGATCTTTGAGACCCTTCCAGCTCTGACGGCTTAGGATTCAACAGCAATGTGGTACATTGAGGAAAGCATTGGCTCTGAAAAAAATTCTCTCTCTCATGTTTACTTTCCCTTTGACTCTGGTCAATTCACTAATCAACCAATCAATTAAACATTTATTAAGCACCTACTATGTCCCAGGCCCTGTGCTAAGTGTTGGAGATGCTAAAAGAAGCAAAAGTCAGTCCTTGCCCCCAAGGAGCTTACGATCCAATGGGGAAACTCCCTGGCCTGTTTGCTCATCTGCAAAATAAGAGGGTTGTTCAATATGACCTCTAAGATCCCTTCCAACTCTAGGTCATTGCGCCTATCATTCACTCAGTATTATCTATCCATCATGACACTGCTTGGTATGATCAATGTTCTTATCATGGGTCTGTCTTCCAGTGATCTCAAAGCACTTCTCAGAACTGATTTCCTTTTGTCCCCTGGAGGGGTGAGATTTTTTTTTTTAATTTTGGGGCTTTGTTTAATATCTTTTCTTTTAAAGATGCTACACGGTCCAACAGGATTGGCCGTCTACAGCATAGAACTAATTTATAGTCAGCTCTCAATTACCTGCTTTGTGGATTAGTTGGCCCAAGGTTTCCCTTCCCAATCACCAGCCCTTCAACTGGGATAGTTCTCCCCTCTCCTGCCTTCCAGGTGGCTCCAGGGCTATCTCCCCTAACGACTTCTAGAATACCGTCCCCTCCACACTACTGAGATAATTAGGGGCCGAATTGGGAAGAGGGGAGGAGTACAGCGAGGAAAGGTGAAATAGGATGAATTCAAGAGTGACATTAAAAGGACATTTTATTTTATTTTGTTTTTATTCTCATGCAAAACTGCTTCCATATTGGTCACTGTTGAAAGAGCATGTTCATACAAAACCCCAATCCCAAAAGAAAACCATAAATCCTCTGATGTGAAAGATAGCAGGCTTTGATCCATTTCCATCCGACTCCAACAGTTCTTTCTCTGGAGTTGGATAGCCTCCCCCCAAATGACATTTTTTCAAAAGGTGATCCGCCATGGTCACCCTTTCCAACAGTAAGGTAACCAAGAGTTGGCTGTTATGACTACCAGCATGATTTCCCCCCCTTCCCAAGGGAGATGTTATTTCTTTACATAGAACAACATTTCTGGACTATTCATTTCCAATGTTCAAATAAATCAAAAGTCCCCCACACAGCAGGAGACAAGGAGCCCACAGTCATCCAGCAGCCATGACGAGTCAACCACCATCCTTAAAGCAGTGACTTCTGGGCCACAGCATTAGTCACAACCTTGTGCCAATAAGGAAGTATGAGATGAAATACATCAAATGAGTTAAATAGGCATTCAACGTCTCTGAATAACAGTTTAATTCAATTAAACAAATCATAGTAGTTTAGCTTGGTCCCTTTAAGAGAACAAGGCAATGACCTTTCTCCTAAAATGTTATCTACCATTAATATCAGCCTCATATTGGTGACTAGCACATGCAATGCTGTCACTGAATTTTATTCAGCTTCCTCCTCCTTCTCCTTTTTCTCCTCCTCCTTCTATTGCATCTGCCACCTCATATTTCCACAGTACTTTATTATGTGCCAAGGGTCTTCCTGTGGCCCATTGGTAAACTGAGTCACTAAGGTTCCTTCCTCCCATGGCTATGGCCCAGATCCTCTTGTTAGACTGTAAAGTTCATGAAAAAAATAGACTGTGTTATCTAAATGTGTCTCTCCCAGTCCTGGGTACAGGGCTCTCTGCACACAAAGATTGACAGTCATTCCTTGCATCAATCCTGAGAGATAGGTATTACAAATAGCATTATTATTCTCATTTTACAGAGGAAGAAACTGAGGCTTGGGGTAGGAGAATTGACCAGCCCAAGTTCAAACAGAAAGTAACTAGCAGTTGGTATTTGAATCCAAGTCTTCTGACTCAAAGTTTCCACTACCCCTTTCCCATTCTGCAGAGGGGGAAACCAAGGTCCAGGGACGGGAGGAACTAGTGTCTCTACACCCCCAGGATATCCTAACCTTGTGTCTTGTATTTTTCCTTTTTATCTTGTTGCCCACAGGTTCATCTTCCCCACTGCCAGGCTGGGGGCTGAGAGCCAATTCAGTGACTTCCTGGATGGCCTGGGGCCAGCCCAGATTGTGGGGAGACAGACATTGGGGACACCACCAATGGGTAAGTCTCCTAAGGAGACTAGGATGGCACAAGGGCAGTATCCTTTCTCAGTTCTCTTCTTGGGTGGGTGAGAGGACCACTGCCCTGTCTGGAATCAGCAGGTAGACCTTATTTCGCTATTAGATGGTGTGGGAAGAGCTGGAATATTCCATTTTCCCTAACTCCTCTTCCTAATTAGCAGATGGATAGAAATATAGTCACTATATAGAAAGAGCTGCTTAATAGAGTCACTAGATGGATGGGTGGACAGGTGGATGGATAGATGGATGGATGGATGGATGGATGGATGGATGGATGGATGGATGGATGGACAGGTGGGTGGGTGGCTGGGTAGGTGAATGGATGGATAGGTGGGTAGGTGAGTTGATGGATGGATGGGTGGATGGGTGGGTGGATGGATGGATGGGTGGATGGATGGATATACTTAGTATACACTTACTTTGTGCCAGGCCCTGTGCTAATCTCTTGGGATGCAAATACAAGCAAGCAAGAGAGTCCCTGCCTTTCAGGTTCATATCCTAAAAGAAGAGAACTCTATGCCAAGGACAACTGGAAAGAGGGGTGAGGGGCATAGGGAGGCTGCATAGTATAGAAAGGGCCCAGAGGCCTGCTTCCTGGCAAGATGAGCTGAAAGCTCACCTACCAATATCATGGAGGGGAGGGGAGAGGAGGCAGGGGTGCAGAAGATAAGAGTGATATCTGTCGTTTAGGTAGCCTGGTGTTGAAATCATTGGGAAGTGCTTTCCAAAGTCTAACTTTGGTTCCCTCTGCTGCAGCTCATCTTCCTAAGCCATCAGATACCCAACAGTCAAGATTCTTCCTGGTGTCAGTGGAACAAGTTACAGGGTCATCACTTCTGTAATCACGGGCTGGCTCTGAACATTTAAGAATGATGCCCTCCAAAGACCAAGACAGTGAAGTACTGGGCTAGTTTTCCCTGGAGCCTTATTGCCTGGTTAGGGGAGAAATAGGATGCTCCCCCCCCAGAACTTCTAAGTTGCTTTGAACAATTAGACAATCAAATGAAATTTAAATTTTCCAGGTCCCAATAACTGCCTGTCCTCCCCCACCCAGACTCCCTCAGTCTAGCCCTCTCTCAACAAACTTGGCAAATTTTGTTATGATCTAGAGGATTAAAAAACTATGGATAATCCCCACAACAGTTGCTCATTCCCATGTCTTTTCTGTTTGGGGTTGGAGGTAATTTCTCTAGATCCCATTTTCCTTCCTTATTTTCTTTTTCTTGTACTGTTGTGGAAACTAGTCTGGGTTGCCTGAGTGAATATTGGATGGTAGCTGGGGAAGAGGCCTTGACCCAGTGGGGTCATTGTGGGAGAGAGAAAAGCAAGTCAGGGATCCCCAGAGACCAGGTGTCTGAGAGTCAGCCCCCATCCCCACCAGGATTCTCTGTTATCTTTGAGGGGGAAGGAGGTCTCTCTCTTTTCTGCCATTGCCCCCAGCAACTGTGCCCCTCTAATCTTAGGAGTCCAAACACTCCAGCCCCATTTAAGTCTTGTCTGTAGTTGGACTGACCATGGTCCAATCAACTTTTACAAAGAAATACTTCAAAGATACAGCAAGAATAAGCCTACGTCCCCCAACACTTGAGGCACATGATCCCCTCTCTACCATTTCTGAGGAAGGAAGGAATTTTAGGTGCAAAGCTTAATTTAGTTCCTACATAGCGTTAGTCCCACCACATCCAAGTTCAGATTCTCTGCCCCACTCCCTCTACTAGCACTTAACACAGGGCCTGGCACATGGTAGATGCTTAATAGATGTTGACTGCCTGACTGCTGGACTGGCTGCAACGTTCAGCCTGTAATCCTGGGCTCCAGAACCCCCTTACCTTGAGCATCCAGGCTGGGAGCTCATTCCCTACACCCAGAACAAATGAAACGGATAAAAGGTGTCGAGTAAATGCTTCAAGGAAATGAGTCCTTCCCCTCCAGTCTCGAGGGAAGAAGAGAGCAACTGCCCCAGTTCAGGTAGTTTTAAGGATTCAGCTAGTTCCCACCTGATGTCCCAGCATTCCAGCTCTTCTGTCTGCCAGGGGCAGCTCCCAAGCATCCTCCATGTGGGGAATGCCCTTTCACATTGCCTAGGCATGTGCCCAACCAGTCCACCAGCTGGATAATTTAACTTACTGTCACTCAGGAAATTTCCCAGCCTCTACCCTTTGGATTATGCATTATGTGGGGTTTTCTGTTATTGGAAGGGGGAGTGTAAGGATCAAGCTCCCTTAATATAGAAAATTGAGAGCTGAGGCTGTGACTGGCATAAAGTACCCCCCTTTTCTCTTTCTTGGTGCCCAGGGGATGTGCATATTGCAATGATGGACCGCAGTGGTCAGCTAGAGGTGGAAGTGATCGAGGCCCGAGGCCTTACCCCCAAACTGGGCTCGAAGTCCCTCCCAGGTACGGCTAACATGCTGGAGGGGGGATGGAGTCCTTGGGCTGGGTTGGATGGTGGACAGGAATTAGAACCCCTGCAATTCTTCCATTTCTGATCTGCTTTCTCAGACCACTGAGATGGTCTAGGCATGAGTTATGCATCACACCCCAACTTGAAAGACTCGGAATTAGGATGCCTGGGTCCAAAGCCTGGTCCTGCTCTTTGCTAGCTGTGTGATCTTGGGCAAGTCCCTTAACTTTTCTGCCCGTCGGTGTCCTTCTCTGTGAAATGAGAAAGTTTGGCGCGTCCTATGATCTCTGTGGTCCCTTGTGACTCTAGGGACTCTAGTAGCCCAAGATCAATGGAGAATGGAAACTGGCATCGTAAGAAGACAAGGAATTGTTGGCTTTCCTCCCACTTGAAGTCTAATGCCCGTCATTCGACTTCACATGGTGTAAATCGGTCCACTTCTCCACTACCAGTTGTGGAGGCTGCATTTTAGGGAAGATGGGAGAGCTGGAGGCATTGAGAGGCAGCCCAGGATGGGCAAAGCTGTGCCCTCAGAGGACCAGTTGAAGGGATGAGACTATTTAGAAAAAGATCGTGCAATTACAGAGTTGTTAAGGAAGAGTCATGCCTGAATCACTTTCTGTTCTTTCTGACATAATGAGGGGTTAATGTAATTTATCTGAATTTATTATTATGGATGAGACATGGGGAAGTAGCATGTGGCTAGACCATGGAATATACAGTTAAGTAGATTCACAACTGGTTGACCAGACTATAGAAGAGTAGCCATTGATGACTGAATGCTAACTTGGAGTTCTAATGAAATAAAATTTAATAAAGATCAAGGTAAAATCTTATACTTGGGTTTGAAACAATCAACTTCCCTAGTCCCTGACTAATTTCAGCTATCTTTTTCCTTTTAACCCTTAATTTCCTTCTTGGAACTAATAATGTGTGTTGGTTCCAAGGCACAAGAGAGGTAAGGGCTAGGCAATGGGGGTCAGGTGACTTGCCCAGGGTCACCCAGCTGGGAAGTGCGTGAGGTCAGATTTGAACCCAGGACCTCCTGTCTCTAAACCTGGCTCTTAATCCACTGAGCCCCCCAGCTGCCCTTACAACCATCTTTTAAAAACTTATTTTTGACTGAAAAAAGATCTGAGTGTCTCAGTGGAGTACAAGGTCATTATGAGTCAGGCAAAAGTAAGGATGCAGTCTTGGGCTGAATTAAGAGAGTTCTGGTGTTTGGGCTCTGGGTAAGAATAATTCTGCTACACTCTATTCTGATTAGACCATATCTAGAGGAGTGTGTTCAATAATGGGTGCCATCTTTTTTTTTAAAGAACTTATTTAAAACCTTTACTTTCCATCTTGGAATTAATACTGTGTTTTGGTTCCAAGGTAGAAAAAGTGGTAAGAGCTAGGCAATGGGGGTTAGGTGACTTGCCCAGGGTCACACAGCTAGGAAGTATCTGAGGTCAGATTTGAACCAAGGACCTCCCCTCTGTAGGCCTGGCTCTCAATCCACTGAGCCACTGTCGTTGCCTTCTGGGTGCCATCTTTTAAGAATATTGATAAGATGGAGAAGGCGCAAAGTAAAGCAACCTGGATAGCAAAGCCCTTGATATTTCATCACTGCTTGGATAAACTGAGGGAGTTTAGCCTTGAGGAGAGAAGGGAACATGACATCTGACAGTAAGTTTTTAGAGGGCTCAATGGAAGAAAGATTAGGCTTGTCCTACTTTGCCCTACAAGGCAAAGAGTGGAAGTTTCAGGGAGGCAGATTTCAGATTGATGGAAGGAAATCCCCGATGGGGGTGTCTCAAAGCAGAAGGGGCTGCCTTTCGGGGAGGGGCTTCCTTGTGACCGGTGGCCTTCAAGCAGAGGCTGGATAATCATCTGTCAGATACGGGCTCTTCAAAGATGGCTGGGACGGCATTTCTGTGAATCTACACCATCTGGGCTGCCCTTTCCCATGCCCTCCATTCCTGACGTGCCCCTCTCACCTTCTTTCAGCCACCTACATCAAGGTTTACCTGCTAGAGAATGGAGCCTGTTTGGCCAAGAAGAAGACAAGAGTGGCCAAGAAGACATGTGATCCCCTGTATCATCAGGCCCTGCTGTTTGATGAAGGTCCCCAGGGAAAGGTGTTGCAGGTGAGCTTCCTTGGGGCACAGGATTCTGGGTAAAGCCCAGGCTCCAGTGGGGGGAAGGGGTGCTAAGCTGCTGAATGGCTGGAACTTTGCTCCATGATGGAAGGTACCCAAAGGGGGCCAAGTCTTCTTCTGGGAGGACCCAGGGAAGAGAAGTGGGTGGTGGTTATATGGCAGACCCTGGGAGACTGGATGGGACCAGGGAGTGTGGGATGGAAGGTGAAGAACCGACTCTCAGACTGGAAATGGCAACCCTCATTTGAACAATTCCAGCCAGTCCAAAATGGAGTGGGCTGCCCTGGGAAGTAATGGAGGTCTTCAAACAGAGTCCGGAATGGTCGTTAGTTGCAAAGGAAGATCTCACCCTGATACATACTGGATGAGCTGGCTTCTGTGGTCCCATCCAGCATCAAGGTTCTAGGCTCCCATGAGTTATAGAGCCATAGATCCCGCAGTGAGTCGAATTCATGGAATTCTAGGATTTTTTTAAACCCTTACCTTCCATCTTGGAGTCAATACTATGCATTGGCTCCAAGGCAGAAGAGTGGTAAGGGCTAGGCGATGGGGGTCAAGTGACTTGTCCAGGGTCACACAACTGGGAAGTGTCTGAGGCCAGATCTGAACCTAGGACCTCCCATCTCTAGGCCTGACTCTCAATCCACTGAGCCACCCAGCTGCCCCCTGACTTCTAGGATTTTGAACTGGACAGCACCTTAAAGATCATCTCGTTTGACTTTTACTTTTTAGCCCATCGACTTGCCCAAGATCACATAGGTAGCTAGTGGGTAGCAGGACTCGATTTCAAAACTAGCTCCCCATCTGAAGTTCTTACCTTAGAGATTGTGGCTCTCTTGGAGGATAGATTTGGAGGGGTGTTTAAGTTGGATGGGAGAAAATCATATCTTTATTTTCATTCACTTCTACCTGAATTTAGCATTTCCTTCAGCTATTTATTTTGCACCCTTACCTTCTGTCTTAGAATCAATACTGTGTTGATTGAAGAGTGGTAAGGGCTAGACATTGGGGGGTCAAGTGACTTGCCCAGGGTCACCCAGCTGGGAAGTGTCTGAGGCCAGATTTGAACCCAGGACCTCCCATCTCTAGGCCTGGCTCTCAATCCACTGAGCCACCCAGCTGCCCCCTCCTTCAGTTTTATTTTAAAACACTTGATTCTGAGAATGAGTTCAGAGACTTCTCCAGACTGCCAGGGGGCATCTTTGATCTAGGCCAATCCCCAAGTTTGACAGGTGGAGAAACTGAGGTTTAGCCAAAGGAATGGGTTTTATCCAAAGGCACACAGCAAGCAAATGGCAGAATCCTGACTCGAATTCAGCTCTCCTGAGTTCCAGGCTAACAACCTTTCCACTCGAGCCCATGTTTCTGAATAGCTTACGTGCTGTATCCTGGGGAAATCCACTGAAGGTCACAGGATTTATGGTTGAAATGGACTTTGATGTTATCACTGATCCATTTCAGTCACGGCTGACACTTCATGACCCTATTGGGGGGTTTCCTGGCTACTTCCTTCTCCAGCTCATTTTACACATGAGGAAAATGAGGCCAACAGAGGACCATGCCTTGCCCAGGGTTACATAGCTAGTAAGTGTCCGAAGCCAGATTCGAACTCAAAAAGAGGAGTCTTTCTGACTCTAGACTTAGCACTCCATTCACTGAGCCATCCAGTCATCCCGAGAGGGAACTGGGGGAACTTTCCATTCAGCAGCCAGTGTGAAGGGTCTACTATGGACAGAATGAAAACAGGTCTTCCCCTAAAGGAGCTTCCTTCTCCAGGGGGATCCAAGATTACAGAGAGAAGCAAAAAGAAGATGGGATGATGGGAGGGGGGGAATTAGCGACTGGGGAGGCAGGTTGTGGTAGAGAGCATTTCAGCGACCAGAGATTTCCAGAATTCATTCATCCATGGGATTTTCATCATTTCAATTTTATTTTTCAATCAACAAACACATATTTTTCTGCCTCCTCCCCCCACCATTTAAAATATTTTAATGTGTTATTTTCCCCAATTTACATGTAAAATAAATTGTTCTTTTTTTGATAAAAGTCATTTTTAAGATTCATTTTTAAAATTGAGTTCCAAATTCTCCCTCCCATTCCTCCCCCCTCCCCGAGACAACGGCAAGCAAGTTTGATATAGGTTAAACAAGTGTAGTCATGCAAAAGGTATTTCCATATTAGTCATTTTGGGAAAGAAAACAGAGACCAAAAAAGCCCCAAACAAGAAAAAAGAAAGTTCAGAAAAGTATGCTTCCCACCCGCAGTGGCAAATAGAAACCCAAGTTCTTTCAACAAACATATTTAGTCAAGCAAAATAAACTCCCACATTAGCTATGCCCCAAAATGGTCTGTCTGCATTTACGTCTGATACTCCGGAGGTTTTCAATCAATCAACAAACATTTAAATGTTTTACTGAATGCCAGCCACTGTACTAGGAACTTGGGATACCAAGGCAGAAATTAAATAGCCCTCAAGGAGCTTCCATTCTCTTGGTGAGAATTAAACTTCAAGGGCTGCTAGGTAGAGCAGTAAGGGGTCTGAGATCAGAAAGATCTGAGTTCAAATCTAGCCTTGGGCACTTGGTAGGTACCTGAATAGATGTATGACCCTGGGTGAGTCATGTAACCTCTGTTTGATTCTGCTTCCTCATTTGTGTAATGGAGATAATAATAGTACCTATTTCCCAGAATTGTGACGTCACAAAAATGTGCCCTGTGGTACCCGGCACAGTGAGTGCCATATAAATATGTAAAGTTGTAGCTACAAAATTTAGTAACCATGTAAGGCAGAAGGATCAGCTCTAAAGAGAGAAATGGGCCAGTGGATGAGGGTCAGGGGCCCTCAGTCCGGGCTGTAGGGACCTTGCTGCAGGGCAGCCCAGAGGGCCGGAAGCCAAGTGCAGGGTTCTGTGGAACCAAACGGGGAAAAAACATGCTTCAAATTATTTCCAGATAGGAAAAAAATTCCGGGGCCCCAGAGGCAGGGGAAAGAGGAAAGGCAAAGAGGCAGGCTCTGAAAGGGACGGGAATCCTGGGCCATTTCGCCTGAGTGCTGCTGCTGGGATTGTTTTGTCCCTGGCCCTCTCTGGAGTGGCCAGGATTTCCCTGGCTGGAGGATGGGGACTCTGCAGCCTGGGACAGAGCCTGGAAGCTTCTCAGGAGTCCCAGCCAGGCAAACGAAGGTGCTCCGACCAGAGTGCCCATCCCAAGTTAGCTGAGGTGCGAAGAAATAATATTGATGAATAATAATAATGGACATTCTTAGAACATTTTCTTAAAACGCCCTTTAAACTCTAAAACTGCTAAGTATCAGTTCCAAGGCAGAAGAGCGGTAAGGGCTAGGCAATAGGGGTTCAGTGACTTGCCCAGGGTCACATGGCTAGAAGTGTCTGAGGTCAAATTTGAACCCAGACCTGGTTCTCAATCCACTGGGCTACCCAGCTGCCCCTCTATAGATAGCACTTTTAAGATTTGCAAAGCATTTACAAACATTATTTCATGGTATTTTCACAATCACCCAGTAATCAATCCTATGAGCTAAGAAAATCAACACCAATAAAATGCAATAAACATTTGTTAAGCATCTACTATGTGCCCAGCACTAGGCTAGAAAAGAAAGACAGTCCCTGCCCTCAGGGAGCTTCCCATCTAGTGAGCACCAGGGGATCCTCCCCCAGCACTGGAATGCACCACCGTAGGAACCAGCTAGACCAGTGCCTGTATTTTACAGATGAGATCTCTGAGGCCAGAGATGGGAAATATATAAATCATCTAAGGGCAGACAGAAGGCAAGTGGCAGAGCCCAGGAGCCACAGTGGGAATGGTCACATTTTATAGATGTGGAAACTGAGGCTCAGAGAAATAAAGTACCTTGCCCAGGGGCGGGATTTGAGTGTTGTGCTTATACTGCTTAGAGTGAGCATTCCAACTCCAAAGCCTCCAAAGAGGCTGTCTCCCTTCCAGTCTGCTCTCTGTTTTCTCTCCCAAACTACAGATTATGTTTTCCCTTCAACAGAAATCCTAGTTATGTACTTTGATGATCTAGAGAGGAGTGAGGAGGAGATAGATGGAGAAAGGAATAGAAAGAAGTGGCAAAGGACAAAATCAGGCATCCAGTTGCAGTAACAGCAGAAGGGAGAAGGAGGAGGAGGGAGGAAAAGGGGAGGGAGACAGAGAGGGGGGGGAAGAGACAGAGGGAGAGAGAGAGGGAGGGAGAGAGAGAAAGAGAGGGAGAGAGACAGATTTGGGGAGAGACAGACAGACAGACAGAGAAAGGGAGGAGAGGAGGAAGAGAAGGAGGAGGGGAGTAAAGGATGAGGATTGGCAGATTTCTGAGCCAAGCAGGTCAAAGATCAGGGAAGTTTAGGAATTAGTCAAGAAAGTCCTGGGGCTGAAGACAAAGGTTCCCCTGAGTCAGATTCAAGAAGGACTTGAGGCCCTGGGAAGCTGACCGGGTTCAGTAAGGCCCAAAGCCCAGGGCTAGATCCTAAAATGGCCCAGTGGGACTCTGTGACAGGCAGGAGGCTAAGGAGAGGGGGAGACAGAGCCTGGGGACAGATTCGGGGATAAGTTTCAGGAGAGTCCTGGTGATGGGCTGTCTCACACAGTGGGTGATGAGTTTCTCCATCCTACATTCGACCTGTCAGAAATGTGAGGCAACATGGTGGTGTGGAAAGGGTACCAGTTTGGGACCCCAAGTCTCCTACTTACACCCCGTGGGTGGCTTCAGTTTTCTTTTCTGCAGACTAAGAGGGTTGGGGTTCCTAGCTTTTTATATACTGCTGGACCTCTTGGGCAGTTTGAGGAAGCCTGTGCACCCCTTCTTCAAATCAAATATGTAAAGTAAAATCCATCAGTTAGAAGCCAGATAAAGAAGGTTTAAATGAGAAATGTAGACACAAGTATGGATGGCCTTTTCTAGGAGGAGGAAAAGAGATAAGACTTGAGAGTACAGTTCGATCTATCTGGTGAAGAGTTTTTTGCTTTGTTTTGTTTTGGTTTTTACCTCTGACCTTCCTTCTTGATAACAACACTAAGTATCGCTTCCAAGACCAAAGAGTGGTCAGGGCTAGGTAACTGGAGTTAAGTGACTTGCCCAGGGTCACACAGGGAGGAAGTATCTGAGGCCAGATTTGAATTTATAATCTCCCATCTCCAAGCCTGGTGTTCTATCTACTGAGCCACCCAGCTGTCCCCCATTCTGCCTTAGAACTGACTGTCTTAGAAATGATACTCTGTACTGATTTTAAGACAAAGGACAAAGAAATTTTTTAAAATATTTAAAAAAAAAGAAAAAGAAAATGTTTAAAAATTAAAGAACGGGGAAGACCTGGGTGTGTTTGTCAGCATCAGGAAAGGAACCGGACTATTTCCGGTGAAAGAAGATGGAGCCGCTCAACTCTCAGCTCCTTCCTCCTCCCGTCTCCTAGGTGATCGTCTGGGGAGACTACGGGCGCATGGACCACAAGTGCTTCATGGGAATGGCCCAGATTGTGCTGGAGGAGTTGGACTTGAGCAACGTGGTCACTGGCTGGTACAAACTCTTCCCCACCTCGTCCGTAGCTGACTCCACTCTGGGGCCACTCACTCGGCGTCTGTCCCAGTCCTCCCTGGAGAGCTCCACCAGCCCCTCCTGCCCCTAGGGAGCCGGGGACCTGGACCTCAAGAAGGCGAGGTCGGCGGTGGTGGTGGTGGTGGTGGTGGTGGTGGCGGGCCGGAACGCATGTGCGTGTGTGTGTGTGTGTGTGTGTGTGCGCGCGCGCACGCGCGTGTGCGAGCGTGAGAGAGGAGGGCCGTGGCTCAGCCTCCTTGCCCTCCCCAGGCATCTCACTGTACATAGCATCTCGCCGTCTCTCCTCGGGCCTCCTTGGCCCACAGATCTTGCCGTCTGGGCCATGTCAGCAGGCAGGAGAAGCCTCTGGCTCTATGTGTGTGTGTGTACACCACCCGGGTACGTGTATATATGTGTACGTGTACATGTTTCAGTATACCTGTATGTATATGTGTGTCTGTTTTTATGTGTCTGCGTATGTGCATCTGTGTGATCCGTGACGGGTGTCCAGAGTTAACGCCCTGGGGCCATCTCACAGGTGCCCCGCCAGGCTCCTGTCCCCCATCCTGGCGTCTAGGTCGGGGCCCACCTAGTGTTTGTGTCTTCTCTCTCAAGGGTCTCTTTGGAGGGCGAGTCTCTCCCGTCTACCCATAGGCCTGACTCTTGCTGTGACATGAGCTTCCTCAGTTTCCCTACAGTGTGCTCTGTCTTCCCATCCGTCTTTCCTTCTAGGAAAAGGTCTGAGCAGACCAATCGTGTTGAACCCTGTTGGCCCCCCCCTCGCTCTGGGGGTACGTAGCGCCCGATGTAGCCTGCCGTGGGCAGCCCCCCCCCCCCAGCTGCAGCCCCGGAGCCTCTCTTAGCCTCCCGCCTCCTCCGATGTCTTGTAGCATGTGGCCCAGAGGGGCCGGAGCCCCTCTTGTGCCTCCCAGGATGGTCCTGGCTTCATCGTCCCCCTCCTCGCATGTGAAACAGCTTCCGCTCCCAAGTTGTGGCCAGGAGACACCGAGGGTCCTCCCGAGGCCACAGACGGCCCCCTGCCCCTCTCTGGACTGGCACGAGGCCGCTGGGCCAGCAGTCGGAGTTGAGCTGCTCCGAGTTCGAGGACGGCTTTGAGCACACCAGAAGAGGGATGGACCTTGGAAGGATGCTGCCGCCCTCCAGAAGGAAACCCTTTACCTCACCGAGGCTCTGCTGGGGCTCAGGCCACGGCTGACGCCAGACTGGCTTCCGAGGCACCTCCGCCAAAGATTGAGCCAAGGCAAGGGGGCCCCCTCTCCTCGGTTCCCCGGCACGGAGGCCCTCCACTTTTGTGCCTGAGCATCCAGCCCCGGGGCCTCCTGGGACTCCCAAGACCCATCGGTGGTCTACCAAGCAATATGTGCCGACCCCAAGTCCTTCCTCTCTCGGCCCTCTGCCACTCCCTGATGGATCCCGGCTAGAGTCTGCCCAGGAGGATCTGTACCTCCGGACTGGAGGGGGGCGGGGGGGGGGGGGGAGGGAATCGGGCTGGCTCCCAGAAAGCCCCGGGACACAGGTACCTTGCCCGCTCCCTTCCCCCGTCTGGATCAAGCGACTTACTGGAAAGCTGCATCTGTGTGCCCTGCCTGGGGCCGCGGGGTCTTACGGGATCACCCTGGGGGAGGGACGTCCCGCTGCCTCCTGGGGCTCTCTCAAGAGAAGGCCTTTCGAGGCTTTTGGCCTGGGCTCGAGGCTGCGCATCTCTCCCACCGATCGCACAGAAGGCAGACCCAGGGGAGCGTTCTCCCCCAGAATCGGGCTCCAGAGGCGGCCGGAGGGGGCGCCTTCCTTCTAGTCTAAGTATCACTTGGACGCTTTGTTCCCAGAAGCCCCTCTTTCTCGCCTCAGGAACACAAGGCGGGTCTTTCTTGGTCACGTGCAAAGAAAGGGGAGAACGTTCCTGAGGCAAATGGAGGTCAGGACGGCGTCTGAGGAACTGAGAGCAGCCAGAGCAGGGTGGGGGCTCCCGAGGGGACCCCGGCCACTCGGTGTGTGGGTGTGTTGTGTGTGTGTGGGGGTGGCACATGTGTGTGTGGGGGGTGGCACACGTGTGTGGGGAGGGGAGAGGGAATACGGATAGCACTGGGCCGGAAACACGGAAGCCGCCCCTCTTCCGTCCGAGTGGGGAAGGCTCTGCCCCTCTCGGCTCTTCTCCCACGTCAGATGGTCCAGGGGTCCGCTGGCCAGTCACGGACGGCAGTTTGGGATGATGGTCGCCCAAGGCCTGTCGGGTGGCCATACCAGCTAGTGAGCTGGGGAGGTGCCGCCCGGGGTTAGGGGCGAGAGGGCAAGAGGGAGAGGCCTCTGTTGGAGGAAGGACGTTGGCCAGCCCGAAGGAGCTGGAGTCGTTTTACTTGGAGAAGGCTCGGAAGGCGGAATTAGACCTTCATCCTGCCGGATCCCAGAAGGGGAGGCTGGAAGCAGGAAGAGCAAGTGATAGGGAAGGACGGAGACGGCGCCTGTGATTTCTCAGGCAAGGGGAGTCCCTCTGCCAGGGTAGCCAGGGCCAGTCCTTCTCTGTCTAGAGCAGAGAAACTAAGCGACATGCTGGGGTTGCCCAGCCCATATGGGTCAGAGGGAGGATTTGGAGACCAGATTTCTTAGCTTTCCAGTCACCTCCTCTGACCATCACACCATGCTGCCTCTTGGCTGCTCAGAAGGCTTTAAATCGACAATGAAATGGTCTTCCCTAGGAGGTGGCGGGGCCCTCCAGGGTCCCTCACCTGTCCGAGAGGCCCTGTGGAGGAAGAGGAGCAGGGAGCGAGGGGGTACAAGCCCCAGCACTCCCCTCGGAGAGGGGGCCGCCCCAAGGGAGGCTTCACCAGGACGCCAGGGTTTTGCTCCGCTGCCAGCTGAAGGGTCGTGCTGGCTCTCCACTCAGTGCCTGGATCAGAGGCCTCCTGGGAGGTGGTTTCCCACCTCCCAGCCCTTCTCTGAGGGGGGCAACCACCCTTTTGTCTTGGGCACCCCTTCACGTCAGCCATTGCACAGTGTAGCTCCTTCTCCCCAGCGTGCCTGAGGACATGGTCATGGCTCACTTTGGGCACCTGTCCTACCTTCCTGAAGTGTATATGGTATCTAGAAAGGCACACGTTACTCATGGGTGTTTGTAGCATCAATGTGGGGCTTCTAAGTAGCCATCCGGGAGGCGTCCTTGGCCTTCCCTCCTGGGAGGGGCACAGAGTCACCCCAGACCACTGTCCAGGGGGTCAGACTTTAGACTGTTCAGCTCCAGCCTGGGACAGACCTACAGGTCCTCCCCTTGTACCCATTTGATGGAAAGTAGGCAGAGTCGCCTCATTGCCTCGACACCCTTCTTCCAGGAAGTTGTCTGTGTCTCAGTGCTGGGCGGACATCTAGAATGGGCCAGGCACAGGTAAGAGGAGGGAGATGGTTCCAGGGTCCGTGCGTCCATTGTCTGACTAGATGGAGGCAGGAACACCTTTGCAAGGCCTAGGGATGGCCAAGTGCCTCGGAGGTACTGACTTTAGCTGCAAGGTGGCAGGTGGTATTGGATAGCTGAGATCCAGTGTGGTTCTGAGCAGCAGTGGGTCTCTTGCAAGGGTGGCCAACAGAAGCTTGACTGGTTAGCTAAGGCATTTGAGCTCACGTTTCTTCTCTTTTGAGGCAGCATCCCCCCACAAAGACTCAAGACCCCTGCCTGGGCCTCCAGGCCCATATGGGTGCTTGTTGGGGTAGCCACAGAAAGGTCAGGTGGCTATCTGATGGCAGAGGGAGAAGAAAACCCCCTTCTGAGAGAGAGCAAGCTTCCCTTGGAGCCAGTGCACAAAAGAACCGTAGCTGGAAAGGCCTGGAGGGTGATCCCCCTTGTTCAAGCCCCTCCTTCCTCCCCAGCCTCCCCACCCTGACCTCAACTTGGAGAATGTCATGGAGTAATCATCTCTTGGCATCTGGCCCACATCCTGGGGAATGCTGGCATTTCTTGGGAACGAGGCCTCAGAACTGGGTCCTCCGTGGAATGGAAACGCACTTGGCTCGTTCATCCCGGACTCACGTGGGCTGATTCACAAGGGTGAACGTGAGCGCGGCACTGCTCCAGAGAAATTCCAGCGAGCCACCCTGAGCTTCTGATGCGGCAGGAGCAGATGCAACATCCCGAGGCCCGGCATCCTTCCGAGCCGATTCCTGTGGAAATGAGATGTAGCACAACCCTGGGAGCCCTGCTCAAAACCGGGCTCCTCTCCGCCTCGCCACTCGCTCTTCCAGTGACTGGCAGGACCCCCTGGCCCTCTCCCACCAAGGCTCTGGCTATCAGGATACCTCACATTTTTATAAGATGGCGGCGTGGCCTAAGCCATGCTGTGTCCTTGTGTCTGTCATCTTGTCTGTGTCTAGCATCAAGGAAGGGAAAGAGAGGCCACCATTGCCTGAACATTGGCATGGATTCCTGGTGGCTGTGGATGGACCAGTTTTAGGCAGAGAGCTCTGCAGGCATCTCAGGCTTTTGAGGAAGGTGACAAAGCAGATGTGGGAGCCTTTGGCCGTGTTGTCTAAAGCCTGGAACCAGAAGGCAATGGCCCTGGCTCTCTCTTGCCACCCCCCTGGCACATATGGAAGGAGGTTATTGCTGTGTGCCTCAGCAACGTTCTCCAGTCTGAAAGAAGATGGGAGCATCCATTAATGTTGTCCTCTCTGGTACCCTCTGCAGCATCCCTCCCCTTTCATTCCTGTTTGTTTCCATTTCACAGAGAATGGAAAAAGCAAAAAAAAAAGAAAGAAAAGAAAAGGTGTGTTTTTTCTTTCTTTCTGCAAAGAAGAATCACGTGTTGCATCTGAAAATCTGTCTGTGATGTTCTGTAATGACTCCTCCAATCCCTGCAGGGGGGTCTTTCTGAGGCCTCGATGCTGACTGAAAGGCCCAAGTCCTGCTGGGAAAGTCTCAGAGCGATGTTTGCGATGCCAAAGAGAGCACAGTGGCTCCCTCTGGCGAGAGCTGCTCTTGTCAAATTGCCCCGATGCCTCGCGAACGTGAGCACTTTTGATGCTGGTGGCCTTGTTTTCTTTTAAAGGGCTCAATCTTTCTGTTTAGCAAAGAAAAGTCTGTCCCCTCCCCGTCACGTTCCCCCCTCCTCGCCCAACTCCTCCCTTCATACTGCCACAGACAGAGAGCAGGGAGACCCAGGAGTGTGGCCCACTCCCCCCAGAAGGCCTCCAGGGTGTTGGCGCAAGGTGGCACCCCCCAAAAAACCTCTGAGGGTTGGCTTAGTTGGGATTGTAAGTGATGCCAATGGCAGTTTAGGGTAAAACGCCGAGGCAAGGAGAGCTCATTGAAAATGGCAGCCTGTCCAGGCAGGGGTCCTGAGAAGTCACTCAGTCAGAGAAGGGGAGTCAGGGGGGCACCCAAAGAACCCTGTTGTGTGGATCAGAGACACCTTGGTTCTACCACTAACCAGCCCTGCATGTGTGTGTGTGTGAGAGACACTAGAGGTCTGTTGTTACCCTTCTCCAGGTAATGGATGATGATTGAGGGCTCTTCCATGAAAGACTAGAAGCTCTTGAAGGTCCCTTCCAGCTCTATGATACAATCAGAATAACAATAGGGTGTTAGGATGATATCCCCCCACCTTCTGAGATGAGGGGCCATCCGGCCTGTCTCCAGCTTGCCATCTCCCACAACAGTGCCCAGATGCTTTTGGAACACCCCACTGAATTTCACAGCCTCCTCTGAGGAACCTGCCTTCTCTCTCCTTCCCCGGCTTTTTCTACCAGGACAGCACATAAAGGGTGTCTTCAAAGACCATCCTTCGTCCTGCTGAAAAGTCAAAGGTGCTAATGTGTCCTGGTCTGTCTCCTCCCACTGGCTTAAACCCTGTCCAGGGTCCAGTGCTGGTCTCCCCTCTGATGCTCGCTTCAAGAAGATGCTAAAATTACAGACATGTGCCGGGGAAGTGTGTGTTTGTGGGGGGGGGGGCGTTGGGGGGGATCAGCCCTTGCCAATCACTTCAACAAAGTTGGGTTCTTGTTTTGGGGTCTCCTCTGCGAAGATGCTCTTTCCCAGCCCCACCAAATGAGCACTAGAACCCTGGCATTCCATGGGGTGTGAAAGGGGCTTCCCTGGAGAAGATGCTCAGACTAACCCTAATTCCCACGTTAAAATCTCTCTCATTTCACCAGTGAGTAAATGGGGATCCCTCTCCACTGAAGCCTGTGGCAGCTCCTCTGTGATTTAGGGGATTTCGTTAGATTGGGGGGTGGGGGTGGGGGTGGTTTTGGCTACAGCATCACCTTGTGGCCTTCAGATGAGCCTCTAGAATATGTCCAGACCTGTGATCCCACCAGGGTTGGGTAACTGGGTGTGAAGGCAAATCTGCAGCACCTTTGAATCTTAGAGGACTGTAGGGACCCTCAAGGAGTGCCAGTCACCTAGGTTCACATGCTAGTATGTCAGAGGAGGATTTGAATCCAGGTTTTCCTGGCCCTGAAGCAGCCTCTAATCACTAAGCTACCCGGCTCCAATATATTCTGACTACTCAGATTCTTTGAGGATCTTCATGGAACGTGCCCCCTTCTGCTAAGGCATTCCATGACTTAGAATGAGTGGCCGAAAAAAAAAATCCTGACCTGCAATTAACCTGGTGACAAAGCTTGGATGGTCTTCAGATGACCAAGGCGCCAAGTTCAATAGATGTAGGAAAATGACATTGCATATAGCAATGTTTTGATGTGAATACAGGCTCCAATTGTCTCTATTTTCTTCCCAAATTTTCCCAAGTCAGTTTTAGGCTGAGGGTATCCCGGATGCTCAGCCTGGTACTCCTCAGCTTCCTCAACTCTTTTTCAAGGCCTCGTGGTGTCTGTGGCAGAAAACAGTTGGGAAGGAACTGCTCTCAAAGAATGGAATCCAACTAACTTATTTTTCAAAAATCCCAATTGAAACAACCAATTCTGGAAAATTAGTATGAAGGAGGAATTCAATTTTTAAAAATCCTCAAAAGCTGAGGAGGGACTTATGGGGACTAAATGTACTAATATGATAAAAAAAAAAAGTGTTTGAGCCGTGGTCTGTAATGTGTCCTCTGTATGCGTGTGTGTGTGTGTGGTAGGAGGCAGGGCAGGGGTCCTTGGGAACACTTGGCGTGCTTTTGTGGTTCTGTGCAGCAGGCTGAGGGCCGGGAAGGGGTGCATGCTCTTTTGTATAATACTCTTGCCAATTTCCCCAAGGAGAAAATTCTTTTTACGGCTTCTCCCTGCATGTACAGTATTTGGGCAGTCAGTATGGATGATTAAAGTCGAGTCTGAAAACTGGTTCGTGGATACCTCCTTTCAATGATCTTGACTTTGAGAGCACTAAGGGGTCTGCTGTCCCGTTCACTGGACAGGTGTCATTGTCCCTCTCTGAGCCTAGTTTCCCCTTTTGTGAAAGAATGCTGGAGCTGGGCAGCAAGATAGCACAGTAGATATGGGGAAGACCTGGGTTCAAGTGTGACCACAGACACTTCCTAGCGGCATGACCCTGGCCAAGTCACCTAACCCCAATTGCTTAGCCCTTGCCATTCTTCTGTCTTATAGCTGATACTTCAGACAGACAGTAAGGGATGAAAAAAACTTTATATACATTTTCTGGACTAGATGATTTCTAAGGTCCTTTCCAGCTTGGACGTCCAGTGCTTTTAGGCTCAAGAGTTGGGAGGGGCCTTGGAGGTCAAGACCAATACCCTCACTTCCTAGATGAGCAAATGGGGCCCCATGGCCTTATCTGCCTGACACTGTTACATGTATTAATAGGAGTTGGGATTCAAATCAAGGTCCTATGACAACCCACTTCTCTTTCTACTGTACTTACTGTGCAGCTTCTCCCTGTGGCAGGAAGGAGTACTCTGAGCTAGGAGTCAGAAAGACCCGTTTGAAAGCTGCTTCGGATGCTTATTCTCTGTGACCCTGGACAAGTCACATGATCCCCAAGTGTATTTCCTCATCTGTAAAATGAGTGGCCTCAATTTTCTTTTCTAGCTTGAAATCTATGAACTTAGGAGCCTTTCCTGGAGCTGTTTTAACTCATCTCTGTGGAATGATGGAGCCCAAGTGTTCTCTGGAAGACCTTGTAGCTCCTGGGACAGAGCAATGCCTTTTGGTCAGAGGTTCTTTATGCATGCACCATCTTGTCTCTCTGCTGCTGGTCCTTCATATTTTCCACATGCAGATTCTCCCCAGATGGCTCCCATTTCTGTGGCACTTGCCAATTTACAAAGCACTTTCTTCACCACCCTCCAGTAAGATGGTGTGCAGGTAGTGCAGATAAAGTAACTGAGGCTCAGAGGGGAAGCAATTAAGTCACACAACTGCTAAGTGGATTTTCTGAGTCCCTGTCTTGTCCTCGGAAAGCACCTCCTGAAAGTAGAAGAGAGCAAAGACTGCGACTGATGGATATGTATTCTTTTAGGTCCATCCATCCCAACTTCACAGCTGATCTAAGGCCTGAAAAATCCCAGCTACTATGTGGGTGCTCCCTCTCAGTGATCAGCTAATAGTCATGGTGTCCTCTAGTGGCAAAATGGTTCGTCTCAGCATGGGCCAACTGATGGCTGGGCTAACACTTTAGTCATCCACATTTCTTTGGGTTAGGTAGACTGAAGCCCCATCTGTTCCCAGATATGGTTCCTGTCTCTTGGATTTATGTGCCTGCTGTGTGTCAGGCCCACCTTCTTGGGACAACAGCTCTGGGCATGGTTGACTCCTAATTCCGGCCTGTATTCCAATTCTTTTATTTTATTATTATTATTTTTAATAAAATCCTTACCTTCCATCTTGGAATCAATACTGTGTATTGGTTCTAAGGCAGAAGAGTGGTAAGGGCTAGGCAATGGGGGTCAAGTGACTTGCCTAGGGTCACACAGCTAGGAAGTGTCTGATGTCAGATTTGAACCTAGGACCTCCAGTCTCTAGGCCTGACTCTCAATCCACTGAGCCACCCAGCTGCCCCCTCCAATTCTTTCTAAGGCCAGTGGCAACTAGAATGTAGAAAAGGTGCAAATTTGACTTTCGATGTGCAAACTCTGGGGCATCCTTTTAACCCCAAACCTTCTCTCTCAAGATAAGACTTTCCAGCACCCCGTCTATGTCCTGGCCCTCGGTAATTGAGCTAAGCCAAGTATCTAAAGGTACTGGACAGAAAGGAATATTGGCTTCCAGGGATCCCTTGGAATAATCTCAAAATTTCTCCTCCAATAGCCCAAGGGTGATCACTAGCCCACACAACTCAGGCACTGCCAAAGTAGTCCGGAGTGCTCTCTGCTCTGAGTCTCTCTTTCTCTCCCTCCTTCCCTCTCTCTCTCTCACTCTCTCTCTCATACACACACACACACACACACATATGATCAAACACACAGCATCTCACTGCAATATTTATTAAGGAATTTACATATACACAGGAGAAAGTCAACCGAAAATTTTGGTTCACGCAAATGAAATTGTTTAAGCGAAAACTTTTTTTCTTTTGATTTTCTAGTGAGGTGAATGGTGATTGACAGGAAAGCTGCCTGGGGTCTCTGCCTCATGCACAGTGTAAAATATGCAAGAAACAGAGGTGCGGGCTACCCCAGAATAAACAGGACTGCAGGGGGGGAGGAAGGAAGGGAAGCATTAATTAGGATGGCAGATAACACATTCTTAAAACTGTAAGAAAAAAAAAAGTGGCAATAGCTCTTAGCTGCCGATAAATTAACTCTTTTGTTAGTTTGTTAATCTAAAACTTTTTATTTTATTTTTTAACCACCACCACCCCAGATTGGATGGGAAAATAAACAATAAAAAGCCACTCATAAGAAGGGCAAACTTCCCATTCTCAGCATGTGTGCATAAGGCCCATCTCCAGGCAGCAGAGCCTCACAGTGACTTGGGTTCCAATGACTGACAAGGACTAAAGCCACAAAGGACCGCTCAGAACAAAGCAGAATAACCCTGGCTCTCCCTCCCTTGGAGAGGCTCTGGCTCAGCCTGAATCTGGTGAGCCCCGTTCAAAAAGACCCATGATTGGAGTTTGATTAAATTCTTTTCTCTACCCAGCCCGCCTCATCCCTCCCCCCCAAAAGCAACCTTTAAAAAAATGACATGTGGGTGATACATATAGGCCTCTAACCCTCTCCCATGGAGCCTGACTAGTGCCCACAGACCTCTCTCAAGAGGCTGGGGGAGCAGATACTGCCTCATCTCCCATAAGGAAAAGAAATCTGGGTATGTGCATTCCAGTGGTGCTAGAGGGCTCTCTGCTGCCCCCTGGAGAAGGGCTTGGACACCAAAGCTCTGGGGTCAAGTGTGGGCATGGACAGCAGAAAGCGGGTCTCAAGTATGAGGGTTGGGGGGGGGGGTGATCAGGCTGGATGGAGGGTCAAAGTCTGTATGTCTCCTAGGGCAGTTTCCAAACAAAACAGGAAGAGGTAGAGAGGGAGGAGGAAGCAGGGAGAAGAGAGGAAGGAGTTTGGGGAAAATAAGTGGTAACAATGCAGGTGCTCCGCTTTTATTTCCACATCTGAGTACTGAGCGTCTGATTGGCTGTCTGGCCATTCCCACTGCCCATGGACTGTCCATAGCTCATCATGCCATTGGTGCCATAGAAGTTCATTCCGGCCATCTGTTGGGTCATCTGGAAAAGAGAGAGGATATTTTTAAGCCCTGATGGCAAGAACCAAGTGTGAGCCAATTCATGACTGATTTTGTGCTAAGGGAATTTGCTGCCTGTGGAAGGTCTAAGGGAAAACGTTTAAAATACAGCATGAAGTTGGGAGACCAACTCAAGACCTTATGGACAAGGATTTCTCAGACACCAGGTGCATGGCCATGGTTAGTTAAGCTTGCTTAAGTTCTCTGAGATTCCTATTCCTCATTGGTAAAAAGAGGACCAAAAAACCTCATAGGGTTATGTGGAAAACACTTTGTAAACCTTAAAACAATAAAGAAATTAGGATGATCATATGCTCATGGTAGTGGGGAGTTCTCAAAGATAATGCAATGAAGAACCCACTCTGACAGCGCCTATACCCAGGTAGAAGATTGTATGCACTGAATCAGTGACAGATGTGTCTGTCATCAGAGAACCAACTTAGTTGAATGAGGAGGCTCAAGTCACTAATTTGTCTGCAGTGTTGAAATCATAGCAATCTCTGATAACAGTTGATTAATTTGTAGAGCAATTTGGGGAGCATATGGAATGTCCGCATGTATGAAATATATTATAGAGATCCTGGAATACAGAATATTATGTTAATACCACCCATTTTTAGAGTACTTTAGAGTTAGCAAAGCGATTTCCTCATAAAAATCCTACAAATTAGGTAAAGGAGATACTCTAGATAACAGTAAAATAAAAATACCCATTTCTAATGATTTAGAGATAAACAATAAGAAACTAGAAACATTCTCAAATATTAGGAAATCTTTGGCAAGAAATGGAAGATCTTGGGACTGAAGTGGTATTTTCATTACTTCTGCCCAAAGCTAAAAGGTAATAGATTCAGAAGAGAAAGACAATCTTGGAGAGCAAAGAACTGGTTGAGAAAAATGAAGTATGAAAAGGGAACTTAGATTTCTATGCCATGGCTTAAAATATGAGAATGACAGACTCCTGGTCAGGAATGGAGTGGACCTAACAAGGGTTGGTAAAAATCTAAGTGCTTAGAGGCTTACAAAACTAATAAAAAGAGCATTAAACTTTAAAAATAAAAAAGAAAGAGAAAAAAGGCATGGAGAGAACTGCCTATGTATATCTACTAAGCAAATAGGAACAATCACAACAGAGAAAACCAGAAGCTCATAGAAGACAACATCCAAGAAAGGAGTTAATAATAATCCTCTTGGCCTCCAGTAGGTAACAAGCAAGAAGTAAAAACATTAATACAGAGGCAAATTTGATTTCATGAGTATCAACTGACACTAGCACTGGGCTCATGATGGCTAAATTCAAAAGGGCCAGGCAGAAAATAGGGGAAGAGGAGCATTACATGTTAAAGAAATCCAGGGAAGAAATGGTGGGAAACCTGGTAGAAATCAAGGCAGACAAAAACAAACATAATATGGTCACAGGATTATACTAGAAACCATTTAGGTAGAATGGAAATACATGCAGAGTTGGGAAAAACCACAAACCTAGCACAAAGGCCTGATTATAGCAATGATGGGAACTTCAGCTATCCAGACATCGGCTTGAATTCTCTCTTACAAAAGCAGACTAAGTCATGATATGCTGTATTACTTCAATGATACGTACCTCCTCCAAAAAAGGTTTAAGAAACCAACAGAGAAATGCTATTCTAGATTTGATTCTTACCAACAAGGTCCTAAGATGAAAAAGATGAAAAAATTTGGGAAATGAACAGGTCAATTTAGACCTTGTAAATAGAAAGGAAATCCAGGAAGAATCTAAAATGCATTCTAGATTTTGGGAGAGCAAATTTGTTTGCCTCTATTTTCAAATGGCTAATAGGAAGTTAATATCCAAGATAATTAAGGAGATATTTATTATGAAAGCAACTTGCTGCTCTTCATAAATCCAAGAAATTTGGCCTAAACAAACTATACTATGAGGTACTAATGTGATTGCTGAGCTATCTGGAATAGTCTGAAGAACTAAAGAAGGGTATAGTTCCAATTTTCAAAAAGAGGGGAAACATTGAAACTTGCAGATTATATGGCTAATAAGTTTTGCTTTGATTCTTGGCAAAATTCTAAGACATGTTATTAAAAATGGTTAATGAACATTTAGAAAAGGAACCAGTGATCACAAGAAGCCAGCATAGCCTTATCAAAAATGGGTCAGGGAAACCTGAGAAAACTCATAAAGACTGATGCGGAATGAGACTGATGCAGAATGAAGTAAGCAAAACCAAAAGAACAATTTATACAGACAACAACACTGTAAAGACAAACAACTTGGGAAGACTTTAAGAACTCTCATCAATGATTCTAGAAGACCAATGACATTATCCCAACCTGATGGTGAAGTTGTAAACTAAAGATACAGAAAAAATTCTTGGACTTGGCCAATGGGGGAATTTGTTTTTCTTGACTATGCATATTTGTTACAAAGATTTTGCTTTTCTTCCTTTTTTTAGGGAGAATGAAAATTAGAGGGAAAATTAAATGTTTATTAATTTTCAAAATAACAGTTAAAAAAAAAACTGGATCATATCAGATTAACTTTATTTCCCTTTTTTGACAGTAAATTAAATTAGAGGAAAGCTGGAGGTATCATTTACCTAAATTTTGTTAAAGCATTTGACACCAAGTCTTCTGTGAAAAAGAAGGAAAAATGCAGGCTAAAGGCCAGTTCGATGAGATGGAAATGGTTTAATGGTCCAGAGAATCATTGTTAATACCATATGATGTCTCCAAAGGAGTACCCAAATGATCTGTTTTTTACTTTGTGTTATGCAACATTTTTCTCAATGACTAGGATAAAGTCAGAGTTAGCACACACATCTGCAAGTCTGATAATACAAAACTGGGGGTAATAGCTAACAGATGGGTGACCCTGTCAGGATTCAAAAAGATTTCAACAGGTTTGAACACTGGACTAACTATATTAAGATAAAACGTCTTAATAAATGTCTTACACTTACATTTAATAAATGTCTTACACTTAGGCTGAAAAAAATCGACTTCCTAAATACAAGATGGAAGAGGTATGGCCAGGCAGCAGTATGAAAAAATTTGAAGGGCTTTGGAGGACAGTAAGACAACAGTATGATATGCCAGGCAAAAACCAGAAAACAACTCGGGCTGCATTAAAAGGGGGCATTATACCTAGTACAAAGGAGGTGACAGTCCTGCTATCCTCTGCACTGGTCAGATGACATCTGGAGTAATGTGTTTTGTCCTGGCCACAATATTTTATTTAGCAAGGAAACTGACACACTGGAGAAAATCCAGAGGAGAGCAAACAAGAAAACGAAAAAGCCTGGATTTCTATACCACATGAGGTGGAGCTGAAGAAACTGGGAAATGCCCAGTCTGGGGAAAAGATGACTTGGGAGGAGTATGTGATAGATATATTCAAGTACTTAATGAGCTGGTCTGTGGAAGCTAGAATAGATCTGTTCTGCTCAATTCCAGAGGACAACTTAGGCTTGATGTAAAAAAAAAAATCCCAACAATGAGTTATCCTACAGAAGAATTTGCCTCAACAATGTGGGTTCCCTGCTCACTGGAGGTCTTCAAGCAAAACCTGGGTAACCATTTGTTGGCTTTATAGTAGAGAGGAATCTCATTCAGTTATAGGTTGGACTTGCCAGCCTCTGAGATCAACTCCTGTTCTGAGACTATACAGATGAAGAATCTGAGACTCAGAAAGGCTAAGAGATGGCCTAGGGACCCCCAGCAAATGAGATGAGCTCAGACCTCCCAAATCCAGCCCAAGCTGGCTTAGACTGAGTTCTTTCAGTGCTTTAGGTATCTTTCAGAAAAGGCAGCCACCAATCTCATCACATCCCAAGATGATAAATTTTATTGGGATCTGATTTCCAGAATCTTCAAGGCTGAGAAAGTCAAAGATTCTTGGCTATCATCAGCATGTAAGCAACTGAAGGCACTTCCTTCCTTCAGTTCCTTCCCTGAAGCCCTTATCCAATCTCTAAGTATGGTCTTAAATTTAAAGAGTTTCTGGTACATCCTTGTGGGGGGAACATGTCCAGCCAGACTGTGTCTCTTCCACCAACCTGTGCTGCTGCAGGCCAGATACCTACTCAAAGTATGCATCAGTCCATTTAGATCAAAGGGAAAAGAAGAAACAAGAATGCTTCAAGGGCACTGATTAAAAAGCAGGGAGGTATAGCATGACCCCAATGTCCTTCAAAAATGAGCATACAAGAGAAAATTAACAAGGCAGCAAGAAGTGAATCTGAGTGAATCCTGGAGAAGTTGGGGCTAGGGTACTGGTGCTTAAGACAGTAAGAAAACTGCTCAGGGGCCCAATCCTATCTGACCCACTTGGGGAAAGGAGAGGAGCCCAAAAGAGAAACTGTTGCTTTGAATGCCCAAAGTAGGCTCCTGAAGTGGCTTTCACCAAAAAACAGAAAACATGGAGGGAAAAAAGCACAGAAAAACCAGAGAAAGAAAAGGCTGAATTCAGATGATTAGATAAAAAGCTTATAGTATCACAGAATACAATAACCAAAGGGGACCTTCTAGCCCAATCCCCTAATTTTAGAGAAGAAAATCCAAGTTCAAAAAAAAAAAAAGCCAATAATAGAGTCTAGATAAAATCCAAGTCCAAGTATTCTGTCTCCAAATCCAATGCTCCTTCTACCAGATCTTTTGCTGTCCAGTCTTTATCCTCTGGCAGAAAGGGAATCCAAGACACTGATTCTTGGTAGGAAAAAAAAAACATTTGTGCCCTTCACTAATTAGGAAGATTTGCTATTGGCAGCAAAAATCGAAGGGAAATTATAAAAGAAAGACATTCAATGTTTCCTGAGTCTAATTCATCTTGCTGGATGATAGTAGCCTTTGCTATATTTTAAGGACAGTATTAAAAAGACCTATCTATAAAAAATATGCAGTATTTATAGCAAAATTAGAAATGACTGATATGTGCAATGTTTAGGAAATGGCCGATCCAATTGTGATACAGCAAAGTAACATCATTGCTATAAAAAATAATGAAAGAAATATGGAAACACTCGTGAAGTGATGCAAAGTGTGGAAAGCAGAGTCAGACCACCCACATAAAATGATATAAAACAAAGTTCTGTTGCTTTAAGAGAAGAAAGCAGATTCATCATGCTAGAAGACCAACTTGAGCAGGGGAAGGGCAGGAAGGACAGGGAATTCTGGTGAAAGAACTAAGGAGCTGAGAGAATCCAAGCAGTTAACTCACTTCTCTTTGGGGAGCCCTCCAGAGAGGTCGGTCTAAGAAAACCTCTGAATCTTGATCATCCTTCTGTGAAGCCAGACCCCTGAATCCAGTAGACGACAACAGGAGTGGATAGGACTTTGATATAAAGCTATCCATTCCAGGAAGATTTCCTCTCTCCTTCTAAAGCAATCCTTGAACTTCATATCATAATTAGGACAGTTAGAAGTCAGGACAGCTATCACAATTGACCCCAGAGGATCAGGCAGGAAAAGATTGACTGCAGGATTTGGGGAGAAGGGGTTCAATTGTTAATCCTTAGGGACTTCCTATTTCCCACTTTCCCATTACCTTATCCCACAATCTCACTTACCCTACTTTTGTGTGTTCCTCAGGAATAAATAGCTATTTCTATAGATCAAGTGCCTGTTCATAATATTTAGGGAGAGGGATCTGAAGCTTTGTGAAGAAGAACTACATTTCCTCCTCAAGGAAGAAGAAGCAGTTCAGTCCTGGATTTTTACTTCAACCTCTCAAGAAATTATAGTCTGTGAATCTGAAGACAGCCTATGTGGGTTTTCTAGGGAAAGAGAGGGGAGAAACAATCTGTCCCCTCTCTCCACCCTTTAGCTACATTCCATCTCTACCACATTTTAGTCCTAAATTAAGTAGTGGGGGACTTCATTTCTCCTCCTTCATTACACTACCTTTATTGGTTTTGAGTCTAGAAACAGACGTGATTGAGAGGTAACTGGGAAACACAATGGATAAAGCATCAGACCTGGAGTTGGGAGGGCCTGAGTTCAAATCTGCCTGCAGATACTTTCCAACTGTGTGACCCTGGGCAAGTCAATTAACGCCAAATACCTAGCCCTTGTTACTCTTCTAAATTGTTACTAAGACATAAAAGCATGGGTTATTTAAAAAGTTTTTTTAAGTGACTGAAAGGGGGAACAGGAAATAAATTATTTCATGTTTATATTGTATAATTGATAAAAATAGAAAGCTTAGGTTTTGTGTTACAGGGTTTAATTTCATACTATAATTGAAATTAAGGTAAACTGAGGCACAAAATTCTGAGCCTGTTCAATTTATTCATAAGGCTAGCAATTACCAATAAAATGGTCTCTCAGTTCCTCAGTAAGTCCAAAGGCCCACAAGATAAGACTTATTAGCTTTCACATAGTTTGGGGAAGTACAAGAGAACAAAAAACAGGAAGCATCACAAATGGAAAACAGTATGATTGGTTACAAAGTCTGAAGTGTTCTAGATGATGGAAAACAATGATTGGACGGAAGTCTGGAATGCAGGGCTCCACAGGAAAGAGGAAACCCTCCTTCCATCTTGTTGCTATGGCAAGCTCACTGATGGTATCCACCTGAATGGCTAGTTAGTGTCACAGTGATGACAAGAGATCAGACTTTCCTGAAAGGTTAGGTACTCAATGGTGCAGAGGTAACAGACTTCCTGGTGCCCACCTGTATCTTGAAAAGCTTGTTAGTGAGATAAATTTTTTAAACAACTCAGAAGAAAACTGAACTTCTGGACTCATGAACTTCTGAACTGTACTCAGAGACAAAGAAACATGGCTCAGGCATTTACGTAATAGAATCACTTACAGAATGGAATCAAATATAAAATGCTAAATCAATATTTGATTTTCTCAATATTCTATTGACATTTCTTGAATGCTATTATGCTTATAATGAAAAATTAAAATATCCATAGGGCTTTTTCTTAAAAGATCACAAACTTTTAAGAGTCAGAACAAACTGAGCTCAAAAGGTCTCTAGTCCAAAGTATACCTAAAGAGAAATTGCCTCTAAATCACCTAACAAGTAGCCACTTAGCTTCTACTTGAAGACCTCCACTACTGAAGGGCTACCTGGCTTCCAAGCCAGCCTGGGCAGCTCTAGACAGCTCTTATTGTTTAAAAGGTTTTCTCTTGAAAAAGAGCTGAAATGTACAACTTCCCCACATTGCTCGTCATCTTGTCCTCTGAAGCCAAGTGGAAAAAATCTTATTCCTTTTCCCCAGGACGGCCTTTGAAATACTTGAAGATAGTTATCTGATCCTGCCTCTCCTCAAGCCTTGCCTTCCTCAGGATCCTAGATTTAGAGCAGGAAGGGACCTAAGAACTTACCTTATGAGACTACAAACCTTCTAGGAAAAGAGCATATAAAGTATTCTTCTGATCGGGGAAGAGAATAGGAAAAGAAGGTGGCATCATAGAGTATGATGCAGAAGGTGAACCCTCACCTGAGCCAAGTTCCACTGCAGCTGCTGTGCTGGTGGGATGCCATACATTGTCTGAGGAACAGCTGCCATGCCTGCAACGTAACCAGCCTGCTGGGCAGCCATCATGCCATTGGGGACACCCATCACTGCAGCTTGCATGCCACCTACATAACCTGGTGGAATGGCTACAGGGGCCACCATTCCAGCAGCTGCAGGTTGGGTCAACATGCCCACTGGTGGGGGCATCATCCCCCCCATCATGGTGCCAGTAGGGGGGACACCAGGAAAGCTGGGGTAGGCTGTGGGATAGGCCATCTGAGCCGGAGCCATGAACATTGCTGCAAGAGAACATATGCACATTGATTAGGGAGTTGGGGAAGTGCCGAGAAGCAAACCAGGGCTACTAGCTAACCCTCTCCAGGCTTCTCAGCAGTGTCCTCATGACAGCCTGACATGGACTTTCTTCCCTAAGACCATTTCTGTGCCACTGCTGCAGCCACAACAACCCTGTGAGATTGGAGATGTGATACCTGGCCCCATGACATCACATGGGAATTGGGCCTCAGGTTCAGGTTTCCAGATGCCCATGACAGTCCTGCTTCTCCTGCCTTACCACCTTACCCTGGGCATTGTTAACACCAACATTCCATTCTTAAGATACTTTGAAATGTAGCATTTTCCTCACAGTGACTATGGGAAGTCAACTGCAACAATTACTACCTCCATTTTACAAGTAAAGAAACGGATGCTTGGGAAGGGGATATCATTTTGCCAGACTTCAAAAAGTTAAGTGACTGGCTGTCTCCTTTTGGGCCTTTTTTCCTCCTTGGCTGCTTCACAAGTCTGCTCTCATCTCCCCTCCTTTAAGAAATCTTTCATCCTCATGGAACATGATCTTCCCCTGCACTATGCCTAGGGCTTGCATCCTAAGCTGCAAACCTGGAAATTTATACGCTCTTTGCTCAGTGTTCTTAAAAATTTTAAGAACAGAAAATGTCCAGGGGGCAGCTGAGTGGCTCTGTGGATTGAGAGCCAGGCCCAGAGACAGGAGATCCTGGGTTCAAATCTACCCACAGACATTCCTAGCTGTGTGACCCTGGGCAAGTCACTTGACCCCCTATGCCTAGCCCTTACCACTCCTCTGCCTTAGAACCAATACATAGTATTGATTCTAAGACAGAAGGTAAGGGCTTAAAAAAAAAAAAGAAAAGAAAAAGAAAATATCCAAATTGGAAGAGACCTAAGAGATCAACCAGTTCTATACCTTCTTTTTATGGATAAGGAAGCAGAGGCCCTGAGAGGGGAAGGCCTTTGTTAATGGGAACATAGATGGTAAATCGTGGAAAGAAGATTTGATCCCAGGTCCTCTCAACTCTGGAATCAGAAGGAGGAGGATTCAAGTTCTATCTCTGACACATACTGGATCTTAGAACTTGGACAACTTCTCAGGGTCCAGCTGACTCCCTAAGATTCTAAGTTGCTAATTGACACCAGTGGGAAACATTTCCACATTGAGAGTTTTTCTACTCTGATGAAATCATTAGTCTGCATAAAACAAAGTGCAGCAGTGACTGTAAGGTGGATACAGAAATGAAAAATGACAGGATGTGTTTTAAGAAGCTACAAGCCTAAGGGAATGGAGGGAGGGTATGGAAGGAATGAGAGGGCAGTGACAAGAGAACTGTGTGCATGTATGCTTGGGAGAAGATCTGAAAGAGACTAACAAGGTTCTCAAGGAGGCCGACTGCAGAATGGACGCAGGAACAAAGCCACACCTAAATCTACAGGACTTTTTGATAGGTCTTGTGGCCATGGATAGGCAGAGAGAGCCTGGCTACAGAACTCCTAGTTTGCTTTGATATATATACCTCCCAGTGCAACAGGCTTACTATAAGTCTATCCACACAGACTTTAATGCCCAGGTTGGTCTGAGCAGTCCAGACTAATTTTGCAGCCTGACTCTGGAAACCCTAGCCAAAGGCCTTGTTTCTTAATAGCCCTTCCAGGCTTATGCTAATTAGGGGCCAATCTATGGCTGCCTCCTTTTTAAGGCCAAGCCTAGTTCCTCAGCCCCCTTCTTCTCCATTGACCAACTCTGGCCCATGACTGATCCCTATGTCTTACTGCTCTAAATTGGAAGTTATGTCCACTGTTAAATTGGCATCACCTGCGGATACTTTGCAGCTTTTCCGGAAGGGTCAAATAGGCCCATGTAAGGTAGAATGCTCAAAAGTACCTAAGGCGATCCACCTCCAAAGAACTGTTGGAGTAAAAAGGCAGATGGAAGCATATGATTTGTCACTTGTTTATTTGGGTATATGTTTTAGGGTTTGGTTTTATAAAATTGAATAATACGGAAACATGTTTTAAATGATAATGCATGTAAAACCCATATTGAATTGACTGCCAGTTTAGGGAATGGTGAAGGAAGAAGGGAGGAAGATCATTTGGATTATATAACTTTGGAAAACTCATGTGGAAATTTATTAAAATTAAAAAAAAATTTTTAAGTACTTAAGACTGCACCAGCAGCAACTACCCTTCCAACTCCTAAATTTTTCTCTCATCAGCCCCATATAGCTGTCCTTAATTAAACATTGCAAATGCCCAATGTGGAAGCTCCCTTCCCTATGAAACTTACCTTGAGCAGGCATCTGAGGAGTTTGTGATCCATAAAGTGAGAGGATGGAGTCTTTAGAGAGCTGTTTCTTGCCTGATTCTTCTGCTTTGCTTCCTGGTTCAGGAAACAGGTTCAGATTTTCAGGAACAGAACTAGCATTCCCTGCAGTTGGCATGGACCCTATAACCTTGGGAACAAAGAGGGAAAGGAAAGTTTAAAGGAGCCTCATGGGTAAAGAGATACAAAACTCAATCTATCTTCCTATCTCAAGTGTCAATGATGACATTTGCTATAATATCACATAGCTTAAGGTTCAAGTTTCCTGACATGAGTTCATATTTTCACCATTCATAAACTGGACATAAACCAGCTGTCTGCTTGATGGACTCTTTAGGATGGCTTTTTCTTCTCCACTCCCCAGAAGATGATCACAGCCAACCTTTAGAGATGTGCACAAATTTAATGAGATCTTCATTTGAGGACCTTCCTTTTCCAGGCAAGAGGCAAATAAAACCAAGAAGCCATTGGTGGATGAGACAGACATAGAAGAGATATTTGACAGGCAGTGCCAATTAAAGAATAAGGCAACAAGTCCTATGCAAAAATTTGATTTTTTTTTAAAAACCCTTACCTTCCATCTTAGAATCAATACCATGTATTGGTTCCAAGGCAAGTGACTTGCCCAGGGTCACACAGCTAAAAAGTATCTGGGGTTAGATTTGAACCTAGGACCTCCCATCTCTAGGCTTAGCTCTCAACCCACTGAAGCCACCCCAGCTGCCCCACAAAATTTGCTGTTTTAAAATTCTAAATGGTCTCCCCTTACTATACTGGCTCCAAGCCTGAACAGATTCACAAGTCTCACCTTTCTGGAGTCTGAGAGAGAAGATGATGGAACTGAGGCCAAGAGATCTAGATCCTTTTCTAGGGTGTTACTGGTCTTGCTATTTGAGATACTGTAGGAGGCCAAGGGAGCATCTAGAAAGACAGGACCAAAGTCACAAAAACATGCTTAATACTGACCATTTGTTTAGGTTGGAGGCAGTACTCCCAAGGATACCTTCCTGTGATACTTCATCACTGTTAGATAAATTTGAATTCTTGAAACTGAACAAAAGATCTTCTAGGTCACCCAACCTGGAAAGGCTCAGCAAAGAACTATACATTCACAACTTAAAGGTCAGTGTGACAAAGTATGCACAGGCTCATTAGAGTTGGCCTCCAGTGATTCATTTTTCCCCCAAAATCATGAAACTGATTTCTAAGAGGCAGAAGAAGGCTTATGATCCACATGTGTGTGGGACGTAACCAGGTCAAAGCCATCACCATACTGGTCCATAAAGCATGATGAGATTAAAACTACCACTCATAGCCCAGAGGTGGCAAGGGAATTAACTGTTGTTAGTGAAGTTTTGAATCCTAAGAAGGGAGTGGATATGGCATAGATAGCATTCATACTTCCTAAAGGGGATGGTTCTTTGCCACCTATGTCTCTGTAACACAGTCTCCACCCCATATTCTCCTTTCCTTTCTCTTGCTGCTCCAACCTTAGGGCCTACAGACCTAAGAGGGTACAAGTAGAACTGAATTATAGGGCAAAGATGTGTGTGGATGGATATTTCCCCCAAAAGGGATAATGCATCAATACATGTATGGAGCTTGTCAAAGATCTAACATCCATTTTCAAGAGCTCCATGGTCCATGAAGCCTCCCTCTACTCTGTCAGCTACACAGTGGAGGCTCCCCTCCTCAAATTCCTAAAAGCCCTTTTCACAAAGTTTATCTCTGCATTTATTATTTTCCCTGGCATCATACCTGTGTGCATGGTATTCCCTCTGATTTTGCATGCTCCTTGAGAAAAGGATCTGTGCTGTCTCAATATTTGTACCCCCAGTACATGGTCTATAGGCACCAAATATACCTGAAGTGAGTTACAGTGTGGCAATAAACCCCAGGAAAGGAAAGCAGAGGGTACCAGACTGCTTGCTCTCCAAAGAAGCCATAAATACAGCCCTTTTTAGACCAGGAGAGAAAGGGAAGATATAAGCCTTACCAAGGCCCAACAAGTCCATTACAGGCTCAATTGCTTTGGGGGAGCTTTTTCGAGGTAGCTGCAGATCTTCCTTCTTCTGAGGCTAAATTGAAAAACAATATTATTGAAGAAATGAAACAACTGCTTTTTCAAAGAATTCTTTTCATAAGGTTACTATTATTCAAAGCTAGTGGCAGGAAATAATATTAAGTAGCATTTAACATTGACAGGAAGAAAGAGACAAGTAACCAGTCTGGTGCCCACAAAAGTAAACCTAATCAGGGAGTATTGTCTTTACGTGCTTGGTCACAACTAAGGAAAATGGAAGGACTCTCTAGTACCACGGGTAGCATGTTGAAAACCAAGACAATTAATCTCCAAGCCCAGAAAAGCCAAGAGAGGAAGAGGTAATGTGGGCCCATGAAAGAACACAGTTAGGCAAGGCTGATGGAGGGTGGAGGGACTGGCCAAGTGTCTGAGGACTAGAAAGCATTTTCCCCCACACTGAGGAGTACGCTCCAGCATTTGTGGACCTCATCTATGGAGCATCCCAAGAAAAACCCTGTTGAGCAGAGTCCCCTGAGACTGAACAGAAAAGGTAAATGAAGGGTACCGGTGGAAGCTCTTACCATTTTGACTTTCTCAAAAATCACAGGCTCCACTTTCTTTTCTTGAACTGGCTCACTGCTTTTTTTCCATTTGTCATCTTTTTCTTTCTGGGAAGGATGTAACAAAGCAGAAGAACACATAAGGACTTATAGTGATTTGAAACATTTTATTTGGTGACAATTTTGAGCATTAAAAATTCAACAAATGGAAAATTGCTTTGAGGCCCCACAATTCTATGCAGTGCATTCTAGACTAGGCATTTTGTCTTAGTCACTAACATATAGTTCATATGAGGGATGCCCACAGTAAACTAAAATTAGAGGCAGCAGTGTCAAAAAAGGACTCAATTTAGAGTCCAGAGACTTGAGTTCAAATCCTGGATCTGATGCTTAACCAGCTCTATGCCCTCAGATGCATCATTTTACTCATATGTAAAATAGAAATAGAAAGATTTATACTACCAGTCTATGAGCATCACTATAGGGAAATGGACCATGGAAATTGCAAGGAGACATAAAAATGTGAGTTATCATAATGGATGTCATCTATGATTTTTTTAAAATCTGTTTTCACTTTTACCATCTCTTGGGGGTAACAAGCTTACTACTTAGTATATATAAAGTAGGACTTTGATGTCCTAAATTCATCTCTTCCATGCTTTCTCCTTACTCATTTTAATATTCTTGGATTGAGTGAATAAAGATGACTCATGACTTTACAGACTTGCTCAGACATAGGTTGGACTAGTCAGACTCTGAAAGTTGTGCCACTTCTGACAAGCTATCTCGATGTTTCACCTGAACCTGATATCATCTTTTCAAACTAAAAATCATTAAGCTTTTTATGCTAACCTTATACAATGGTCCCCTTTCCCTCTTAAAGATTTAGGATTCATTTTAGAGCTGGAAAGAATGTATAAGATCATCTAATATAACCGTATTTTAGAGTTGAAAAAACTGAGCCCCAGAGAAGGGAAGTGATTTGCTTTAGTTACAGAGGCAGCGAGCCAAGAGCTCCATGTATTCAAACCTAGTTCTTTAGATTCCAAAAGCCAGTGATCTTTTAGTTCCATGGCACTGTTGTACAGTGACTAGAAAAAAAGGACATATTTCTAGATGTAGTCACATGTAGTTTGGTAAAAATGTAAACCAAAAGGTTCCACTTAAGTGTTTTTCTTTTCCAAATTCATTTAGCATCTATCTAATTGCATTTTGATTCACTATGAGTACAATCATCTGTTTGACCTCCCAATACCCTTCTTAGCAATGGCTTTCTTGTAATGGATGAAGAATGGTTAGACATCTTCAGGGAACCATGTCTAATAACTGCCAGCACCACTACTGATAGCTCTGAGCACACTAACTTAGGGAAAAAACTTTTGATTTTTTCCCCAAAAACATTACCTATCCCAAAACTCATCTAATACTATTCTTCCCATTTAACAGAGGCTAAGCAAGATCTTCTCAAAACCTGACAGGATTCAGTGTCATTAATAACCTGAATTAACTGTCTATTCCCTCTTCCAGGTCATTTAGGAAGACAATTAAAGTTCAATGTTAGAAGCAGCATGGCACAGTAGATTAAAAAACTGACTTTGAAGCCAGGAAGAAATGGATCCAAATCCCACCTTAAAAACATAATGGGCCAGTCACTAAAGCCTTCAAATGCCCCAGACTTTCAATTTAATGCACTTCAAGAAACCACAAAGAACAACTGTTTGCATGTTGTCTCTCCCATTAAATTTAAGGGCAGGGACTGTTTATTGCTTTTCTTTGTATTCCCAGCACTTAGCACGGTTCTCAACACAGAGTAGGTGCTTAATGTTGCCTTCCCTTGTTAACTCTAAGAATAAAATATTTATGTCTTTACCATTCTTAGATTTAGTAAAAATGTAGCTGCCAGATTCCAAAGGTCCAAAATGAGAATGGGAATTCTCTTTATCATAATTCTTGGTACAGATCAAGCCAAAGCATTCAAATTCTGTTTTCAGTTTCTTTCTAGTTCCTGAACATGCTCCTGTACTCAAATGACTGAGTGGCCCCACTGCTTCTCTACTTAACTTCCTTCCTCTTGACATATTTATAAAGGGGCTCCTTACTGGTGGTTTTTTTTTTGCAGTCTTTTGCAAGGTGCTTTCCAAATTCTTTTTTTGATTGACCTTGTTAAAGCTTGTTAAAATAATCTGAAAAACATAAAACTAACCCTAAATGCAGTGATGTCCAGGCTTCGGTCCATGTACTTCTTCTTTTCATATTTATCTCTGATAAATCCTTCTACAGCTCTGCAAGTAGCTGATTAAGGATGAAGTACACAAAGATGGCGAACACCAATTATAAAGGATTACTAGGTCTGGGAAATGTAGTAGGAGATGTAAAAATGAAAGATACCAATGTGCTCTTTCTCACTTTTCCCAACAAGTTCTCATTCCTCCCTATTCCTTTTTTTTTATTTTTATTTAGAATCATTCCTCCCTATTCCTAAAGAAGACTTTCCTTCTACAAGGTATCTCCTCATTTCCTTATGGCATCTCACATCCAGTTTCTGGGAACAAATCTCCCACCTAATCTTTAACCACACAACTCATTCAAATTTTCTAGCGTCTCATTTCTCATGCTCATTTTGAAGAGCTAAAGTGAAGTATTTAGTATACATTTTTTTTTCCTTAAACTCTTGTCTTCCATCTAAGAATCAATACTGTGTATTAGTTCCCATTCAGAAGAGTGATAAAGTCTAGACAATTGGGGGAGGGAGGGTTTAAGTGACTTTCCCAGGGTCACACAGCTAAGAAGTGTCGAGGCCATATTTGAACGGAAGCTATCAACTGAGCTAGCTACCTATCCCATAGATAGCATTTTAAACCTCCATTAAGGTCCTGTTCTGATGCTTTATCATGTGAAACTTCTCAAAGGTAATGCCACTAGAACATAACCTCTGGCAAGCCATGATGATACCAAAAAAGCTTTGAGTGCAGGGGCCCTCATGAACTCTGTGCTTATATACTGAAGAGCAGACCAGCCAGATACAGAGCCATTGCCCAAGGGGTAGACAACAGGAATTGATTTTCTCAGTTGCAGCAACTTACAAAACCAAGGCATAAATAGAGGTGGGATCCAAGTTAGTGGAGGTTTCTCCCACACAAAGAAAAGGACAATTTTCCAAAGCATTGAGGGAGAAGTACAATTTTTTTAAAGGCAGGTAGTAAACCTATTTTACATTATTATAAATAAGTAAACTCATTTACATTTTATAATATTCAATGTTCTCTGTTTTCCCTACTCCCAAAAAGTAAAGTAGTCCACAGTTCTACTTCTCTCACAAAAAAGGTGGAAGATATGAATTGAAATGACTGCAAATGAAACCACTTTGGACTATATGGGCAGAAAGAGAAAAAAGAAACTGATTTCTCTTTCCATAGTTTCAGAGATCAATGAATGGCCAGAGATGGTGCCATGTAAGAGAACTCATAATGGACCTACCACAGTTCTTAATCTATTATCATTTAGCTTAGAGGTGAACTTCTGGGCTGTTATTTCCTTAGTAACATGACAAGCAAAGCTCCTGATGACATGGAAGGAAGTCTATAGGAAGACCAATTATCCAAATAGCCCCCAGAAAGCTGCCCCAAGTTCAAATTCTATTCTCAAGCACTATCTAGCTCTACTGAATCACCAGCATCCATGGTGCCCAGAGTCATAGGTCAAAAAGGATACGGATCTGTCTGAGGTCGCCGGAAATTTTCAGGTAGGTAGGCCTCATACAGTCGGTTGGCTTTCCCATTTCCCATCTCTTGCATGCACTGCAATTCAAAGAGAACACTGAAATCAAACGTTCCTTGGAAGGGATGATATTTAATAGGTTCCACTGAAGATCTGCCTCCTCCCTTTAGGTTTCTATCTCATTGATGAGGCCATTTAAAAGAGCAGCTATCTCCATGACTTTAGAGTGTCCCTAGGAAAAGGTGAGCCTGTTATCCTATATCTGTAACAGTCTACAGGAACGCTTAGCCTGAAGAAACCATCTCTTTGGTGCCAAGGTACTGATACTTCAGCCAGACCAAAAGTAGATGGAAAAGAATATCACATACCTCTGGGGAAATAGGGTTTGAGGGAAGTGTGTAGTTAAAAATCCCAGCTCTGTGGCTGGAATGTAGCATGAGCCCAACCAAGCAAGACAAATTGTCATCCTAGGGCTCTGGATCACTTCCCAAGAGGCCCCAGCAGGCCATCTGCAGGGGAAAATGGGCACATTCATAACTAAATAGGTCTTTATTAATGTATGAAGCTTTACATAAGTGTGTAAGAATCACAAAAACACAGTGTTTCATCTACAATTTTGTAGAGATCCAGATAAAATATAAAGTGTAGCCTCTAGCTCTGGTGTCAATTTGGTTGCCCAATTTTTCCTGAAGAGACTAGGGAAAAACTTCAGGAGTCAAAGGACTTTACAGCTAGAAGAGACCTTGGAGACAACCTAGTTAAAGTTCCTCATTTTATAGAAGAGAAAACTGACTCCCAGAGAGGAGAAAAAGGCCTCCCCAACATCACACTAGTGGCAGGGCCTGGGTATATATCTCCTAATCTTAAATCCATTCTCTAAATGACAACATTCTTCCATTTAGTTAGACTGCTTGTTGAAGATAAAAAACCAAGTTTTGATTGTCATCAGGTCACTATATCAATGATCTGTGTTTTTATCCTGTGTGAATATGTGAATATTTCCTCCATCCACCAAGATCACTAGCCTTTGTTAAACAATACAATATTGTTTTGGCCCACAGGCAGCTTAAAAAATACTCTAGCTCCTTTACTTTCTCCACTCAAGCACTATTCCAATGCCTCACTGAGGTATGGAAGAAGCCTTGAGCTCTTGAAAATAAAGTGCAATCTCTGCTCCCAAACTGAAAAGGCTTTAAGTATGGGTCCAGCAACAGATTATCTCTTGTCTGAAGATCAATCTGGCTAAATTTGGAAAGTCTCATCACCAGGATGACATATTTTTGGCCCCAGTAATTCCTGACACTCATCTATTATGATAGCACAATAATTGCAACTTGGTTTGTTTCAACAAGGAGTGTCACTAAATGAAAGGCTGCTCTCTGGCCTTTGGACTCACTTGACATCTTTTGTAACCCACCCTTCAAGGGAAAGAATGCTCACTAGCCCTTCATGTTTGTGGCACCTGTATTAACTGGGTTGTGTCCATTACCTGAATCTGCTCTTGTGTCCACTGATCTAAGTTGACTGACTTCACCCTGGAAATGTGCACACCAAGGTTCCTGTGAATTCCTGCACAGCGGATGCAGATGAATACGCCAATGTTCCAGGAAGCCCATCGTGGTCCTGTGAGGAAGGTCAGGGGAAAAGGCTGGTTATTATGCTGGGTAATGTTCAGTCCATAAAGTGGGTTTCCATATGAGAAAAAAAAAATTATGAAACTTCCAGGTTCCCACTAGAATAGTGACCAGAGAAGATTCGACAACATTAGAATCCAAACACATAGTCTATGTGGTAATTGTATCCCTTTAATTAAATGAGAAAGGAAAATCTAAGAGAGAGGAACAGCAAAGTAAATGTAACCTTCCACTCAACCTCCTGTCTTTCTGAATGTAGTAGCTGCTTCCTGGTTACCAAGCTCCTATATTAAGGGGCTTTACAATTGCTAAAGGGTCTAGATCTGTTTTCCTACCAGTAAGAGACATGTTGTGGCTGGTAAGTGGCAAAATGGATAAAGTGCTGGCCTGAAGTCAGGAAGATTCATCTTGCCAAGTTCAAATCTGGCCTCAGGCACTTATTGGCATGTAAAATTTGACTGAACAGGTCACTTCACCCTGTTTGCCTCAGTTTCCTCATCCATAAAATGAAATAGCAAACCACTCCAGTATCTGCCAAGAAAATCCTAAATTGGGTCACAAGAGAATTGTACATGACTGAAATAACTGAACAGCAAATGTCTCCACAAGTTATACGGTTGTGGATGAAATGGAATATATGTTTATATCAGACAACTAAGTGATGTAGTAGATAGAGTGCTGGGCCTGGAGTTGGGAAGATTCATCTTCATGAGTTCAAATCTGGCCTCTGACACTTGCTAACTGTATGACCCTAATAGTTATTTACCTCAGTTACCTCATCTGTTAAATGAGATGGAGAAGGAAATGGCAAATCAGCCCAAAATTTTTGCTAATAAAACCCTAAATGGGGACACAAAGACAGAACCAAAAAGACAAGGCATCAACAAGAGACATATAGAGGTAAAGTCCAAGGCCCAAGTTGAAACTCGAGTTTTTGTTTACAATCTTTTCCACCCTCCCCCAACAAAGTCTATAAAACATGTAACAGTGCTACACTTAATAGGTTGCTTTCCACTTGGGTTGGTGTCCCTGCTTGGCTAAGCCACAGGAACAAATTAGAATGGAAGCTGCCAAATAATTCAGAATCCTACTCAAACACAATGATTCTCAGACATGTATTACACACTAAAGCCTGCTAGAGAATCATTCCCCTCCTCCCCTTGTGATATCTCTTATATGATCTGAATTATTAGCCATCTCCTCTTTGGGAAACAAGTGTTTTAAGATTGTAGACATCAGCACAGAACCTAGAGGAAATGCACATATCCATTTCCCACTTCACCACATTCCACAAATGTAATACAGGGAACAGAACTATAATGTTATGTTGAAGAGTAGACAAGAGGAAGAGACACCAAGTTATTTTCCACAGTCCAATGTCTAACACTATCTTCCCAAAGCAAATAGGTCTTGTGCTTGAAACAGCAAGAATGAACACTTTGCAGGTTTTAGATGCTAGTTTATCAAAAAGCAGCATTTAATAGCAATTTTAAAGGAAGCAAGTAATGCTGGGAAAGGTGGGCATTAGATCTCAGTATTCAGTAATACATGAGAATCTCTTTTGTAGAAATAGTACTTGAGTGCAAAGCACAATTCTCAAGTCCTCCTTATAAGATGGCACTCATTTTAATTTTACCTGCAGTCCCAACCCAATACAGAACCATAGGATGTCAGAGATGAAAAATGATTTAAAGATCATGCAGGACAACTCTTTTCCCTATGATCCTTAAATCCCAGATAGGGGATTGTAAAACAAGAGAAAAGTTCAAAGCTAGGCTCTGCTACTTATGACTGGTGTTTGACTTTGGGCAAGGTTCTTTACTTCCAAGGGATTCAACTTCTCTGTAAAAGAGGAGGTGACCTCCATGATCCTATACAGTTCTTCCAAAGTCACATAGCTAGTAAGTGGCAGAATGGGGCACAAAGTCCCATTTCATTCCAGGATCGGCCTCTACTATACTACAAAGCCTCCCATACCTTCATGTCATCAAATGAGAGTCGTACTCAATGTGTATATGGACCCATAATATGGCTCTTCCTAAATGCCCAACCACTTGGGATTGAGAGTCTATAAAAACTTCCTCAATGGTTCTCAAGTTCCAAATTGCAAGAGTCTGGTATGGGAATATGGAGGTCATGAACAAGCCAAGACCTAGGTTTGCATACAAGAGGATTCCTAGAGAACTGGTGATGTTCACACTGCTATTCTCACTTGGGAGCTGTAAACTCCCACGGTTTCAGAAACAGTAAAAAGACTATATTTCATACAGAAAGACAGTGGCCTTGACTCCTCAAGTCCACCTGGCTAGCTAATTCCTACCACCATGCTAAGAGCAAAACTAGATGCAAAAACATGAATTGCAGGTTAGTTCTAGTGTCCTTCCTGCTGAATTCCCAGACTATCCAGAGAAGGAGGCTCTTTATCCATCATTTAGCCCACTGTTCAAATCCTATCAATTCTCTACATAATATTCCAGGTAATCATGGTCCTATTGTACCCTTTAAGAAACACAGGGGCCTGGCCATAGCACTCGGGTATCATAGCACAAGGCTTCAGTCCAGAAATATCAATGATAACTCCATTCATCTATACAACATTATACTATTTAAAACAGTGGAAGAATATAGCTAGTGAATATCCTTTAGGGTAATACTACATACAAGATTTGTTATTCATTCATTCAACAAATGTTAGTAAAGTTCAGGGCCTTCCAGGAAAATCTTCCTCTCCTCAAGCATTTTTAGTTATAGTCGGCTACTATCATCCAAGGCAGCTCATTCCACTTGGGACTGCTATAATTTTGGGTAAGTTCAACATCTAGAGTTATACCAAATGAGTTCCTTCAATTGTTTAAAGACAGACATCATATACGCCACCCCAAGTCTTTCCTCCAGTTCTTTATTTGTTCCTAATGTGTTTTCAACCCCCTATTGGCCTGAATGAACATGTTTAAAAAATTTCTCCCAAACATACTTTGGAAGTATTAGGTTAGCCATATTTTAAAGATGAGGAAATTAAAGTGATTTGCTTAGGGCAACACAGCTAACAAATGTGTGAGGCTGAATTTGAACTCTGATCTTCCTCCCTCTAGACCTGGCACTATTTACTAGACCATCAAGCAAGGTTACTGGTAGCAAGAAAACAGTAAATTAAAATTCATATAATGACAGGAGTTAATAGAGAGGGCTTATACATCATAAATGATATCAATCAGCATTATTCAATAAGAGACAGAAGAGGATTTCAGTAATTCACGGATGTGGCTAACCAGGATTAGCACAAGAATCCAACTATGTGCAAGTTAGGGAACAGGAAGTCCTATGATTTGGCCCCACATTTACTCTGCTTGACTGTAAATCTTCAGTAATCTAATGGCGGTGTGCCTTGGGTTACTCCATTTTACAAGAAGAGAAAACTTTTTTAAAATTCTTCTTAGATCTTGATATCAATTCTAAGATAAAAAAAAGTGGCAAGGGCAATGACCTGACCAAAGTCACACAGCTAGGAAGTGTATGAGGTCACATTTGAATTCAGATCCTCCCAACTCCAGGCCTGGTGCTCTATCCATTGTATTATCCAGCTGCCTGGAGAAAAGTTTTCTTTTTTTTAAATACTGTGTTAAACAATCCACAGAAATGGTTTTTGTGATAGTCTCTCTTACTGCTGCCATTAGCATTCTCAGTGGTACCATGAGAGCAACCAGATTTAGAGAGTCTCAGTAAAGTTCAGTGGATCCTGGATCCACTTTCATTTAGTCATAGTCTAGACAACAGAATCACATGATGACAGAATTTGGAAGGAACCTTCAAGCTCACTGAGTTCAACTTCTTTATTAGGTGTATGGGGGTGCTAAGGCCCAAAGAAGGAATAGGACTCTTCAAAAGTAACAGTTGAATATACTTCTGTACCACTCCCATTTTAGATCTATTCTGTACTTTTGTGTCACAAATTGAGTATGTAACAAAATAACACTCCAATCACTTGAAGTTGTAGTGTGACCATACAGCCAAGGCCTATCTATCTCTCTATAAAGGTTATAAATGCATAAGAAATAGATACAGAAAGACAACTTTTGCTCCTTTTCTCCTCTCTATAAATGTGATAACAGTGGTAAGAGTACTGAATTTGGCACCCGAGGAGATAGGTTTGAATAACACCTCTGCTACTTACCACTTATGAGACCCTAGGCAACTCACGTCTCCTTTCTGGGCCTCTGTTTCCTCCTCTATAAAATGGGAATATTGACATTCCTGAACTTTCATGCACATTGTGAGGATCAAATGATGCCTGCAAAACACACTGTATATATTCCCAAAGTCATCCTAAGGAAAGCAATTTGCAAACACACAAGTGTTCTAAAAACTGGTGAAGAGTAGGAGCCTATCATTTATGAAGTTGTCTCTATGGGGAAAGTCTCTTGAGCTACCAAGTTATCAACAGGAAATGGTTTCTATCTCCTCTTATTTTCCCCAGATCTGTTGAGATGAACAACATTTAGAGAAATAAACTAACTGGCTTTGGGGAAGAAAAGTGTTACAGTAAACCTCAATTAACACAACTGCTTGGGGCTGCTTTGGTTAACACAGAAGTAACCAAAAAGTTCTTAAGTTTCAACATAAATTGTTGAAAATCTTTCTTAGATGCACTCATCCAGTTTCTTGCCTTGGTAAAAACAAGGTAATATATATATCTTTACTGATGACTGAGGTTTTGGCAAGACTCTGAAATCACTGTTTTGAATATCATGGGATCAATAGATCATAAGGATTAGAGAACAACTGGCTGTCCCATTCTCCCATGTTAGAGATGAGGGTACAGAGGCACAGACAAGGAAAGTGATTTGTTCAAGGTCACACATGTGGTAATAACTGGCAAAGCTAGGGTTTGGAGGCCCCACCTAACCCATCTGTTACCATTAAGCCAAAATTTTTTTTCATAACATTAATCCTTTTCATTAGTCCTCACTGCCTAAAATCACAAGTAGAGATGGTTAATAACTTGGCAAAATGCACGATTTACTGGGGGCATGGAGGAAGCACTGAAATTATATTAAAATAAAAACATGAGACCATCCATTTAGAGCTTTAAGGGTTAGCTTAGAAGTCATCTAATCCAATTCTTTCACTTACATTTTTCTTTCTTTTTTTAAAACCCTTACCTTCTTAGAATCAATACTGTGTACTCATTAGTTCCAAGGCAGAAGAGGGTAAGGGCTAATAGGCAAAATAAGTTAAGTGACTTGCTCAGGGTGCACAGCTTTTAAGTATCTGAGGCCACATTTGAACCCAGGACCTCATCTCTATACCTGGTTCTCAATCCACTGAGCTACCTAATTGCCCCTCCATTTATATTTGAAATGGAGGTCCGAAGAAGTTAAGCAACCTGCAAGGGGCAAAGCTACAATCTGAACCCAAGTCTTCTAATACCATGTATTTGGCACACCTACTATGTGCTAGGGGCTTTGCCAAGAATTAATCTATTAAATCAAGGATGGGTTGCTGTTTATTTATGATAATATTCTTACTCTAGAAGCAGAGTCTAAGGAAGAATATTCTAATAAATTCTGATCAGTTGAATGAAATGTTACTCATCTCAGAAGAGTAACAAGGAAGCCTTAGAAATATCCACTTCCCTAACTTTACAAATGAGGAAACTGAGGCCCAGAGAAGGTAAAGAGTCTTGCTCAAAGTCATCTAGCTACTTAGTAGCAGAACTCCGCTAAAAACTAGTTTTAGATTAGATTTTTAGTTTTTTCTTAGTTATAAATTCACGGCAAATTTTTATTGGTCCATAATACTTTTATAATAAAGTCCCCATGTTTTTAATTTAAAAAATACGTTTTAATAAATTTGTATTAATTACCCTTTTATTTTACTTCACCCACATTTTCCAACATATATCTCCAACCTCCTCTTCCAAAAAAAAATCCCTTAAAACAAAGAATAAAAAAGAGAGAGAAACCCAGCCCAGATACATAAAAAAAGCTGGACATTTTGTGCAGTGTTCCACATCCAGAGAAGAGGGAGGAGTGAATACCTTCTTATCTCTTGTGGCCCACTTCTTAAGACTCATATACTTAAAAGAACTTCCTCCCTCCCCTCAGTCTTGCTTCTACTTCTGGCTCCCTCCTCTGAGTCTTTACATTCCCTGGCCCTAAAACTGCCCTGTTGAGGCTTGTAGGCATAGTGATACACATAATAATTGAGCTTTTACTGTTCTGAACCAAAGTTTGGATTGTGAAAAACTAATGTATCCAATCTCTAAGGACTCTTCAGATGTTCAGACCCTATGCCCTATCATCTTGGATGATATATGCACTATAAACCTTAGTTAGTTAATCAATATGCAACTGAAATGATTTCCTTCAGCTTTTGCTCCCCCTATCTCCTCAGCATCACTTTTTTTAGAAGGCAGAAGATGAGAAAATAAGCTAATTTGGGGAATTTGATAGATGTTCATTTAGAATCCATGATTCAACAAAATGAAGAAATGGGATAATAACTGATTTACACTAAGCCAGAAGGGGCTGACCAACACTGAAAGCACACTGAAAATAAGACCAACCCCATAAGGAAGTAGTTAATTCAGGTGCCTAAAGCAGGAAGATAAGCTCAGTCTAGCATTAGTCATCATGTGGAACATAAAAGCCAATGCAAGGACAGCTAGAATATGATGGATAGTGTGTACTTTAAAGTCTTCAAACCCATACTTTCAACATCCCTGGGGGCACTGGTTTGCATAACTATATCAGGGACTTCTGGGAAAAGCGGATGTGTGCCTTTGGTGAGACTGTGTGTGTGTGGAAGGGTTGGTTCACTCAGTTCTCCCATTCCAAAATAATGATAAACAAGAATCTTGAACTTCTGTAAACATTTTAAGGAACTGTGTGGTCAAAAGACAAGCTTGCTCAATTGTCCATCAGCTCAGAGAGAACTCTGCAAGAAAATCATTTCCGTTTAGTTCCACCCTGCAAGACTTTCATTTCCTTCTGTCACTAAAATGAGAGTGGGCCCAAGTCTGTTCAATAGACAAATAAAGCACCATCTAAGATTCTAAAATCCTTGGGAAAATAAAGCAAACTACGACAAGTCTGAAATGATGAAGAACATTCAAATGCCATAAGTAGTTTAGTCTCAAAGAATCTAAATTGTCTTCAAGTATTTAAGAGTCCATCCAGGGATTTAAAGACTTATTCTGCTCTGACCCAGATGGTAGACCTGGAAGAAACTGTGGGGAAGGGCAAGAGAATAGCAGAGAGAAAATAATAAATATTAAAATTTGCCTAATTAAAGAAGTAAAACAAGCATTTCCATGAACAATCCAAGACCAAGAAAAAAAAATGTGAAAAGAAGGAACTATGAATCTATTATATACAGCTTGCTTTTCTTCTTAAGCATATAATAAATACAAATATAATTCTATAACACAATGTCATATTGTGTGATTACCATTATAACAACATAGATATCAAATCAATATATTCATAAATATAATAAATTTAAAATATAATATATATAACATAACTTTCTTTTTTGAAAACCCTTACCTTCTATCTACTATTGATAGTAAGGCAGAAGAAGGCAACGGGGTTTAAGGGATTTGCCCAGTCACACAGTTAGGAAGTATCTGAGGCCACACTTGAATCTAGGTCCTTCCAACTCCAGGCCTGGCACTCTATCCACTGTGGCACTTAACTGCCCCTATAATGTAATTTTCAAAGGTGTCTTGCTTCTTGGTGTTTCTTTTTGGCAAGGGGAGACCCTTCTGACATTTAGAGGTGTCCAAATAAAATAATAGGCTGCTTCTGGGAGCTAGTGAATTTCTCATTAGTCTCAGAAGTTTCAAAGGAAGGCCAAACAATCAACTCATTGGGTTTATTTATCTTCTAGAGATTCCTTCTTGGGAAACATGTTCCAAAGTCCCTTCCAATTCTGAGATTCTGTCAATTTACAGGATTCCCTGTGAAATCCCATGAATATAGAAATTATCTCTACAGCAGTTCTAACACTGCTTGAACACTTTAATGATACACTCACTACCTCACAAGGCAGCTTATGCAGGACTAATTATTAGAAAGTTCTTTTTGATCTAAAATCCACTGCCCTGTAATGTCTACCCAATGGTCCTACTTCTGGAGAACCTCATTGAATAACATTTCTCCTTTAATTCTTATATTAAATATTAATTATATAAGGTAGCAATAGAGAACTACAGAGAAGACATTATTCTTCTATCAAGTGTATATTCTAGAAAAAGATAGTTCTTGATTCATCAGGACTTGACTTTGGAAGTTCTGGGATAGTGTCCAGACATAAGCTCAGGTACTATAAGACATTTCTAAATTAAGTTTCACAGGTACCATGGAGAGATTTCTCTCATAGTATTTGTGAAATTTAATTTAGAAACTGTGAAACCTAATTCAGCAATGTTTTCAAGAAATAAAATGTACGAGGCAAGCAAGTCATACTGAACAATGAAGTAGAATGCAGTCTATGAAGAAAAAAAGAGAATAAAGAGATTTCAATTCTTACTATTCTGCAGAGTATAGTAATTTTAAGGACTGACCAATGAACAGACTTGACAATGATCAAAAAGACTGAGGTAGGATTGGAAATAGATTGAAGAATTGGGGGGGGGGGACTGGAAAAAACTTCTAGAGGACAAGCTAGGAAAAGAAAAAATATGAGGGATGTAATGTTCATGATGTGCTCAGGCTAGATAAATTTTCTAATCTAAGTTTAGTGCAGTCACAAGCCATAGGGGTAGGAATTAAAGTTGTACATAATTCCTTCCCCAGCTTGAAATGATTGTTTTCCTGAGAACCATCAAATACTCAAGAGCCATCTCATTTCCAGTATATCTGATCAACATTCAATAGATACCAAGCCACTCAATTCTAAATGTCTAATGTCATCTACTTGTTTCTGCCCTTCATAGTACCAAATTAATTAGAATGTGTTTTTTTTTTAAATAAAACCCTTACCTTCCGTCTTGGAGTCAATACTGTATATTGGCTACAAGGCAGAAGAGTGGTAAGGGCTAGGCAATGGGGGTCAAGTGACTTGCCCAGGGTCACACAGCTGGGAAGTGGCTGAGGCCAGATTTGAACCTAGGACCTCCCATCTCTAGGCTTGGCTCTCAATCCACTGAGCTACCCAGCTGCCCCCTAGAATGTGTTTTTAAAAGACAAAAACAAAAAATATTCAACCCACTACAAAATTCATTGAGCCAGCCTAGAAAGTTTGCGATGGGGCATTTTTAACTTTTTAACTTTTATTTTATTTTATTTTTTTAGAATAAACCCTTACCTTCCATCTAGGAATCAATACTCTGTATTGGTTCTAAGGCAGAAGAGTGGTAAGGGGTAGGCAATGGGGGTTAAGTGATTTGCCCAGGGTCACACAGCTGGGAAGTGTCTGAGGCCACATTTGAACCCAGGACGTCCCATCTCTGGGCCTGGCTCTCAATCCACTGAGCCACCCAGTTGCCCCAACTTTTTTACTTTTAAATAAACTCAGCTCAATACAAATGTTGTTTCCCTTGTATATATATAAGGTCCAAAGGGAGCTACTAGTAGATGAGACAGTAGAACTTGGGTATTTCCCTCCTCTGTCTGCCAAAAGACAAAGCTAATTAGTATCCCCTTAGGTGGCATTTCTGGTAACAAGGCCACGTGTACTATTACAAAGTCAACCAATAAGCATTTAATTGAGTGCCTTTTATATACCTTGAACTATTTTAACATATTACTCTCCTTTACAGTCTTAGGAGGGGGGAAAAGTTACATTTGGGAGGAGGAAACCTTCCAGAAGGTGAAAAGGTGAAAATATCAGGTCCTACAGTTCATTGGAACAATCAAGATGAAAACTCTGAGACCCAAACTCTTTTTTTTGCTTCTTACTCTTCCTAAACCATAAAGAATCACAGTTAGATGACTCAGTGGATAGAATACCAAGCTCAGAGACAGAGGTCCTGGGTTCAAATCTGACCTCAGACATTTCTTAGCTGAGTGACCCTCGTAAAGTCACTTAATCCCAACTATCTAGTCCACTTTTTTCTGCCTTGGAACGAATAAATAGTATTAAGTCTAAGATCAAAGGTAAGGGTTTTAAAAAGAACCACACAATCTTAAGATATGGAAAGGGACCTTGGAGACTACCCAGTCTAACCAAGGTATATGCAAGAATGCCCTCTACAATATTCCTGACAAGGTAATCCTCTACCTCAATACCTTAGGCAAATTATATCCCCTTGTTGGGCCTTGAGTTCCCCATCTGTAAAACGAGAAGGCTGACAAAATTATCTAGAAATGCCTTCCCAGCTCCATGATTACCCTCCAGTACCAGGACCAAATGCCTTTTGCAGCCCCTTCTAGTCAAACAGCACTTAATAAGTACCTACTATGTGCTAGACCCAATGCCTTTCCCTTCCAGATGGCCAAAAGTCTGAAAGGAAACTGAAATATTTCTTTCTGGCAACTTCTTTCCATTCAAACAACTAGCATTTAAGTGCCTACTATGTGCCAAACACCAGACAACGCACTAGAGATAAATATAAAGAATGAAATAATCTCTTCTCAAAAGAAGTTTACATTTTAAGGGAAAGTGGTGGAGAAATAAGTATATATACAGTAGGGTCCTTTATCCATGATATTACTTTCCAGAGTTTCAGTTATCCAAGGTCAACCCAAAGCACTGGAGGTCCACTCAGAAAGTTTCTTAAGTCTGCTCAGGAAATACTGAAGTCTACCTTTAATCTGCCCCCAGAATTAATCTCTCTGCTTCTACTTTCACTTTTTTTTGGGGGGGGGGGTGGATGGGAAGAGGCTATGGAGTGCCAGGAGCAAGAAAGAAAATACATATATATGAGGCTGAGCACATAACATATCCCCCATGGATCTGGGGCCCTACTATAAAAGTATATGCCAAGTAATATGTGTATTATGTATAAATATACTACTTCAAGTTCTGCTTTCTGAGTCCAAAGAGAACAAAGCTAATAAATATGACAGCTGCCTAAGTATCTGAAAGGTGATGCCTTGCCCTCTATCACCCCTGCCTCCCAAATCTCCTTTCTGTAAAGTTTAAACATCCCAGTTCTTTCAATGAACCTTTATATGGAATGATCTCCAGGGCCTGCTCTATCTTCATTAGCCTCCCTTGGACATTTTTAATGACTTTTCTAAAGTATGGCACACAGAATTAAACACAAAACTCCAGATGGGGCTTGATGGGTCACTTTTTGTGGAATAGTGTTCTCTTTCAAATGTATCTGTTTTCATAAGAGTGCTAACAAGTAAGTCAGATTATGCCCTAACAACTTCAGGTAAATTAGAAAAACTTAAGTGTCATTTAGTCTGAGAAGCAAAAAATGCATTTCTAATGATATTATAAAGTACTATTTCTGAAATCTATATGATTTTCTTTACCCTTCTAGGAAACTGGTAGGGGCAGGGGGGGAAGGATATCAGGTAATTAGAACAGAGTACAGCAGAGCTCTGAAGCCAAGTAGTCAACCTTAACCATACAGAGAAGATTTAGAGAGATGAAAGCCATGTAAAAGTCTTCTGATTTGCTTTCAAAAGGAGGAGTTAGCATCTCAACGGAGCCAAGAGACCTCAAGTTCAGGGCTGGCTTTTTCCAGAACAAAATTGTTCATTAGGATTTCCAGTACCCTCTAAAGAAGGAAACCTACTGAGACCATGATCAAGTCACTTCCTTCAAACGTCTTTAATGGCTCTTTTGCCTACCAGACAAAAGTTTGGTTTGGCATTCCAGATTCTCCATAATTCCATATTCCAATTCTCCATAATTAGAGAATCTCCAGATTCTCTAATAGCCTTCCCTCCCTTTCAGTAACCCATTCAACTATACTACTTGCATTTCCCTAATATGTTTCATGTTTCTCTGCTTCAGTACAGCTGTCCCTATCACCTGGAATGCACTACTCCTGCCATAACTACCGCCTACTGAAAGCCTATCTATTATTCAAAGTCTATTTCAAATGCTACCACCTACAGGGAGCCTTCCCTGGATTCCTCCAGTCAAAAATCAATCTTTACGTCCACCCAGATTAGAATCACTAAGCAGCATGCACACTTGTAGCTCTTAAAGCACTTACCACATCCTATTCTCTCCCATTAGACTGGGAACTTAATCTTTATATCTTTCCCAGTGCCTAGCAGAGGAGTTGTTTTTTGTTGCTTGCTGAATTGAACAAGAAAAAAAAACAAACTAGGTACTGAGAATACAAAGATGAAACATTACAATCCCTGCCTTCAAGAAACTTATTGTTGAATGAGGTGGAGGTGGGAATACATACATAATTATAAAATGAGGAAGAGAACACATACAAAGTTTTTTAAAATGAGGAAGAATGTGATAGGGGCAAAGGAGAGTCAGGAAAAGTGCCAAAAGAAATCTAAGAGGGACTGATTACTTTCTCCTATATGGAAAAGAGGGTCAGGGAAGGCTGTGATGGAAAAGGTGGAAACAGAGTTAAGCCTTGAAGAAAGAGACTTCACTAACTGGAAATAGGTAGAACGGCATAGATAGAGCCTGGGAAATCATTAGCCTTTAAAGGTACAGAACAAGGAAGGACAGGAGAAGAACCTAGGATATAAAGTCCAGTTTGCCTTGAATGGAAACTCTCTAAAATGAGGCATACAATAAGCCTAGACAGCCAGTTCTCAATAGCAGGCTAAGAAATTTCAGTTTGTCAGGAAGCAAAAGAGAGCCACTGAGAGGTTAAATAAATGTTGAATAGTGATTAAGTCTCCAGGAGAGTATATCTGCTAAAAAACAAAACAAAAAACCAGCTTAGTTGTTTTTCTCTTGTGGATTTTAGATTGTATCACTTACCAGCTAGGAAGTCATAGACTGGGAGTTTCCATATTTAATAAATATCATGCATGGGGGAGGGAAGGAATGTACCCCTAACTCCTTATCCCTGGGTCAGCCTGTGGTATGTTGGCTCCAGCCAACTTCCTCTACAAAGATTCTGCTTAAGGCATTTATGAATAAGCAGAAAATTGGCTGATGAGACATGGTCTTTCTCAAAAGGGGTGAGAGGAAACAAAAATGGCTGCTTTCATGGGGGCAGGAAGGAGATTATTTCATTAGGGGCTGAATAGTGAAGCTCTCTCATGGCAAACAATTGTTGAGATTGAAGGCTCCCCACAGGCAATTACTCCAGCAAAGGCCCAGCTGGAATAGGGAGTCTGTGCCTGCCAGGACTAACTGTTAACACTGTTAACACTGTCAGTGTTAACACTGACCCGAGTGTCTGAATGGAGATAGGCCTCCACCAAGCATCATACTATGGAAGAGTGAGCAACAGTGGCAAGGCTCCAGGCCAGCTTCTCCCAAAGCACAATCTCTCCACTCCTGACTCCCTGTGACATAGCTCCTAATCCTACACCTGACAACACAAGAACTGTGGATTTAGGAGTTGGGGAAGAGGGTAGCACTGACACAAACACCAATGCTCTTAACAGGGAGACAGTATATTTAGAGGTGAAAGAAACCTTAAAGATCACCTAATCTAACTCCCTCATTTCACAAAGAAGGAAACCGGGGTGGCTAGGTGGCTCAATGGATAGAGATCCAGGCCTAGAGACAGGAAGTCTTGGGTTCAAATGTGACCTTCACATATGTCCTAGCTGTGTGACCCTGAGCAAGTCACTTAACCCCAACTGCCTAGCCTTTACCACTCTTCTGCCTTGGAACCAGTACATAGTATTGATTCTAAGATGGAAATTTAAGGATGTTAAAAAAAAAAGGAAGGAAATTAATGACTAGGAAAAAGATGTGGTTTTGACCAAAGTAATAAAAGCAGCCAGGACCTCTTACTCCAAAATCTAGTGCTTTTAACCACACTGTCCCTGGATGATTTTAGTTAATTATACAAAGCATAAAATTAGATTCCACCATGCTTTTCTATAACACATGCTCTATTTGGGGTAACTAGTGAGGATGGAGTATTGGGATTAATAATAATGGTAATTCATTACAGCCTGCATTTATATAGCCTCTACTGTGTGCCATGTACCATGCTATCCTCACAACAATGTTGAAAGACAGATGCAATTATTATCCCCATTTTATGACTGAAGAAACTGAAGCAGGCAGAGGTTAAGTAGCTTAGACAAGTAAACAAGGTCACATACCTAGCAAGTTTGAGGCTGAATCTGAACTCAGATATTCCTGACTACTTGAGGAGTAGCCCTTTTTCTAATATGTCTCTATAGAATTTAGTCCCTTGATCCCCCAGGGAAGTTGACTCAACTGTTGCTTTGAACTGACCCTGTGTACTTCCAAAGCAGAGGTACCTTTGTCCTACCCCACGGTGGTCTTGTGAGTATTCAGTTTTCTACACCACCTTCTACTCTATCTTAGACTATTTAGAGCTTTGTATCCCTGTGCCTAAAACACTACCCTAGCACTTAGTAGGTGCTTACTGCTTGATGACTGATTTTTACCTTCCTTCTAGTTGTCTTTCCTCTGAAATTACCTTCCATTTACTCTGCCTATATCTTGTGTCCACCTTGTTTTATGAAACCCCAAATGCATCCCTGTCCCATGGGAATTTGCCTGCAAGAAACTCCCAGATTGACCCCTGTCCCAAGGTGAACAAGAGGCCATCAAGCAGCCATAGAGTACCTTAGATAGGAGAGGTGGATATAGTCAGCTGTAAATACCCTTTTGTCTTCTAGGTTTCTCTCATGGTATCTAGGCTGCTCCCAGGCATTGGACCCATGTAAGCCAATCAATGTCCTTCCTTTCCTATACTCCCTAAACTATATATAAGAGGTCTTCAATTCGATGGAAAATTCCCATTCTTGTGTTTTTCCCAGGGACAATGTTCCCAGAGAACCAGAGCTCAGGACTCTGGGTGGTAGCTTAAGAACATCATCTCTCTGGTCCAGATTAAAGACCTGTTCTTTTGTAACTGCTTTGGTGTGGTTGGGTGATTTTTTGGGTTGACCCCTGTACATACAATTATGTGCATGCTGCCTACCCCCACACCTCCTTAAAGGCAGGGACTAACTTTTTGCATTTCTTTGTATTTCTAGGCTTAGTACAATGCCTGGAAAATATTAAACCAGGAATAGTAATCAATCAGTCAACAAACATCTGTTTAGCTTATGTGCTAGGCACAATACTATAGAAAAAGAGGCAAAAGACAGGCTCCGCCTTCAAGGGACTTACAATCCAATGGGAGAGACAATATGAAAACAAATATACACAAAACAAGCTACATACAGAACAAGGAAAGCACTGGAGAAAATAGGGATTGCAGAAGGCTTCCTATAGAAAGTGGGATTTTAATTGAGACTTAAAGGAAGCCAGAAAGGTTCGTGCACAGGGCTGAAGAGGAACAGAATGCCAAGCTTGGGGCAGCCAGAGAAAATGCCCAGGAGAGAGGCTGAGTGTTTTATTCATGGAACAGCCCTTAATAAATGCTTGTTGACTAAGTGATAGCAAAAAATCATCAGCCCTCTAGCTTCTAAGACATTCTCTACCATTGGTTCCTTTCTTTTCAGTGCATGAGTTTTTGGTCAATAACTCCATTCTAACTAGAATAATAAGTCTTTCTGAAACTGGTGTGCTAAGGGGGAAGGGGATAGCCATGAAGCAGAAAGAATGATTTTAAAGTCTGGCAGGTGGGCCTGGGGAAAACCTTTCCTGTGAGGCAGCTAAATTTCCTTCACACGCAGGAGCATATTTAGTAGGTGCAATGAAGATTTACTGATAAAAATGTCGATCAGCAAGGAGTGGGAAATGAGAGTGAACTAAAAGGAGGAAAATGTAAAAATGGGGATTAAAAAAAGGACAAAAATAGAATCACCTTGAGCTAGTTTTGCTCTCCTTCCTACTAGAGGAAACACTAAAAAAATTTTAGCTGGGTTGCTCTATTGCTTTGGATATAATGAAGGCCAATCTAGGCAGGTCTTGTCCCCAAGTCTGTAAACTCCAAGAAGGCAGGAGATCAGACCTGGGTCTTGTATTTATCTCTCCTCAGGGCATTTAATAAAGATCTCCAAAACTGAACTCCAAAGTAGAAGAGATGGTGACTCAAGCATAGCTCTCTATGAAATGCCTCTTCTCTTACTCACCACACAGATTACAGTTTAAGCATAATAAATGTAGGACCAGAAGGAAGAGAGACCTGAGCAACTATCTTGCCCTATCCCTCCAATTAACAGATCAGTCAACTTTGCCTCTCTGTGCCTCAGTTTCTTTATTTGTAAAACAGGCATAATAATGCACATACATGCTTCTCCCCAGGGTTATTTTAAGAGTTAAATGAGCTCATCTGTGTAAAGTACTTTTTTATAAAACATGAAACACTACATAAATGTGAAATGGGATCAACTTTTAGTCATTAGCTACTCCTGCTCAAGGAAAACGCCTACCTTAATGTATATATTTAAAGCCCAAGACTCTGGTACAGTACATATCTGGTTCAGAGGTAGGAATACTAAGGTGCCAGTAGCAGACGGGGTTTGGAACTAGGGAGAGGGTCTGAGATGGCAGCCACACAGAAGCCAGTCAAGGCACAGGGAAGTCCGCATTACATGCCTCCAAGAAAAAAAAAAATATGGCCCAAGTCAGGTTTCCTCAAATGCCTTCAACACCCTGTGCTATCCTCCCCCTAGGGAGAATTTGGATTCAGGAAACCCTTGCCACCAGGGGTAGTAATCTGTAGAGAAAAACTTCAGCAAAGCCTAGGCTAGTTCTCCTACCTCCCCAATCACTCCATCTGAGGCTCCTTTGCAAGTTCTTTGACTCCAGAAAATAGGGGTTACTTCAAATTCTTTCCATAATAGTCCTCTCCTCTCTCTTATTTGGCAATCTTGGTCACTATCCTGACTTTTAACTACCTCCTCACCTCAATGCACATGCTTCCAGAATCTCTTAACACCTTAACATCTTTTAACATCTCTCTGGTGCTCTAAAATACTAGTTCCCAATGCCTACAAGCATCTCCACCTTGATGTCTTGTGGGCATCCAAACTCAACCTTTTCTTTTCTCTCAGTACTCTGCCTTCAACCTTCAAGATTCCTCAAAGAGGCATCATTTCCCTAGGTCTCCACATTAGAAACTTTGGAAGGTTTTTTTGTTTGTTTGTTTGTTTGTTTAATAATTTTACTTATAGAACACATTATCCACATTCATAGGAAGAACTGGGAAAAGAAACAGAAGAAAAACAACTGCTTGATCACAAGGGTCGGTGGGGCTATGACTGGGAAAGTAGACTCTAAAAGATCACCCTAGTGCAAATATTAATAATAAGGAAATGGGTCTTGATCGATGGCACATGTTAAACCCAGTGGAGTTGTGTGTCAGATATGTGTGTCAGGGAGGAGTTGGGGAGAGGAGAGGCAAGGAAAATGAGTCTTGTAACCATGGAAAATTATTCTAAATCATCCAATTAAATAAAATTTAAAAATAATTTTATTTTTAGTTCTCTTCTAGATTTTGAGCTGGAACACCAGAAATTAATTCACTCATTTGTAGACATCATGACCACTCATTCACCTTATAAACTCTGGTGATTTAGTGATTTATTTACTTATCTTTTTTTAAATCCTCATTTCTCACTATCAATTTTAAGACAGAAGAACAGCAAGGGCTAGGGATTAAGTGACTTGCCCAGGGTTACATAGTAGGAAATGTCTGAGGCCAGATTTGAAACGAAGTCCTCCCAACTCCAGGCCCAGCTCTCTATCCACTGTTCTACCCAGGCACCCTGGCCATTTATTTTTTACCTATAATAAAACCAGAGCCCAAAAAGGAGAAATGATTTGCTACTGATCAGATGAGTAAAATAGCAAAATGAGGTTCTAAACCCAGATCCACTATCTCCAAACCCAGGGCTCTTTCCATCATATCAGTAACCTTTATACCATATTGTTACCACCCTAGCAGAGGCAATGTGGCACAATGGAAAAAAAGATAAGCACTTAAATTTATTTTTAGTTTTTTACAACTACAAAATTAATGTCATAAATATTTGGGTGATTATAGGACCTTCCTATCTTTGATTTCTCAAGTATCTGTCTAGCAGTGGGATCTCTAGGTCAAAGGATATGAATATTTTACTTTCTTATCATAATTCCAAATAAGCACTCATTCAATTTAAGTACTTAAGAATGGTTTCAATGGGGAAGGTTAGTAGAGACTTTATTGGTCACTGGAAAACATTAATGTAGTCATGTATTTGTTTTTTCTGGTGCTGATAAGCATGGGAATAACAAGTAGAAAGGCCAAGAATAGCTCTACAGAATGGATCAGTAAAGTAACATTTTTTTCCCTTGGCATTTCTGTGTATATCTGCATCTAGTACCTGGACTAGGAATACCCTGAGTTATAGACAGAAATGAAGAGCCTTGGAAAAATCCCTCCCAAACTACCATCTTGTGGGCTCTAATTACTTCTAACAAGTTATTGAGGCTGGGAAGAACAACTCATTTACAATTATTTCACCAGGATGGTCTCTTTCTACACAGGAACCAAATGCACACTACATGTAACCCCTTAGCACTTCTGGAACACTATTCACTGGAAACTAAAGTCATTTCCCCTACTCCTTTAAATATAGACCAAGAAACATGAAACAATCTATCCAAGGCTACACAACAAAGCAATGGAAAAGTCAAGGGCCAACTTTGGAGATGTTTTCAATATTCTCCGTTAGTAAGAGCTTGATAGGAAACCTATTCAAACAGATTCCTAGAGAAATAGAAGTGAAGGATGATTATAAGAAACAAATTTAATGGGGTAGATAGGAAGCACAGTGAGAGTGCCAGGCCAGTCAGAAGGATCTGAGTTCAAATCCAACTACTTTCTAGCTGTGTTACCTTGGGGCAAGTCACATACTTCCAACTGTCTAGCCTTTACCACTATTTCACCTCAGAAGGTAGAATCAAAGCTTAGGATTGACTGATTATAAGACAGGAGGGTAAGAGTTTTTTTTTTAATTTCTTTTTTTTTTAAATCCACATTATTGGCTAACCATGGACACAAAAAGTTAAATTGAAAGATCACAGAATTTGGAATAAATAGGCTGGAGCCTTGGTTTTGCTCCTTGCTACTTGTCTATGGGCAAAGTCCTCCTGGCTGGTTTTCCATCTCTTTGTCTACAAAATAAGTGAACTAAATTTCAATCATAGTGACTTGAGTATACCTCCCTCCTCTTTGTAAAACAGCAAGATACTATAGGTGTGAAAGATGATATACACTATTGGACACAGTTGCTTAAATAATTTTCTTTGTTACAAGGGAAAATCAAATTGAGATGAGGGAAGCAGAGGAGCCAATAGCCCGAACAAAAACAAAATGAACTATATCAAATAGCTCTGATAAGTTGGCTCTGGTATCCAAAATATATAAGGAATCAAAATAAACAAGTAAAACTTTTGAGCCACTTGCCCTAATAAATAACTGGTCAATGGATATGAACCAATAGTTCTTAAAAGATCTGAACACTATTAATAACCATATGAAAAACCGCATCAAGTAATTAATCAGAGAAATGAGAACTGAAGCCACCCAGATTTTCTTCATACCAGCAAACTAGCCAGAATAACAAAAAATGGAAACAATGCTAGAGAAGGACTACAGAAAGACAGGTATATTAATATGCTATTTTGGAGCTACAAACTGATCTAAGCATTTGGGAAAACAATTTAGAGCTAAGATTTTTAAATGACTAAAATGTCCATGTGCTCTGACCCAGAGATTCTCCTGCTAGTCATATATCCAGAGAAGGTCAAGGGTAAAAAGAAAGGTCTCCTGTACCCAAATATTCATTGTAGCACTTTTTGGGGAAATGTCAGGCTTAACAGTCTCAGGCTTTGCTTCCTATAGGATAATAAAGAACTAGAAACAAAATGAGTACTACCAGGGAGTGGCTAAACAAATTATGGAATATGAATATAATGGAATATTACTGCACCATACTTGATGGATGAGGAATTTGGAGAAACCTGAAAAGACTTGTATGAATTGTTACAAAGCAAAGTAAGAAGTCAGAAAAACAATACAGATAATGACAATATAAATTAAAATAACAACAAAACAAAAATGAGCAATGTAATTTTAACAACAAAGTATGGAAGAAATTCAATTCCTTCCTTTCTTTGAAGAGATTGCCCACATTGTCATTTGCAGTGGTTTTGCTTAACTCTTCTTTTAAAGAGAAGGTTCACTGGTAAAGGGTTGTAGAAGAGGTATCTTTTGAAATGATATATAGTGCTTGCTTCGGCAGCACATGTACTAAAATTGGAACGATACAGAGAAGATTAGCATGGCCCCTGCACAAGGATGACACACAAATTCGTGAAGTGAAATGACATATAAAAACAAAAGAAATCAAGAAAAAACTTTAGATGGGGCTGGCCTAGATGATCTCTAAGGTCCTATCCAATCCTAAATCCTACAATCAAATATACAGGAATATCTTGATGATTGATCTTTATTTATTGTTGAACTTCTGTGACCAAATGTTGTTCCTTGACCTTGTTGTTATACTAAACTTCACTGGTTTGAAGTTAAATTTAATACAAGACTCCCAATAATAAAGGCCTAAGACTTATGCAAGGCTCTCCCCTATCTTTATAGGACTGAGGTTCAATGGAGATTTCCCTTTGAATCTGATAAGAATGTTTCCTATGAGAGCTCATGATTATTTACCCAAATTTGAACATTTGGGGAGTTCTTTGCAACCACAGAAACAACTAAGAGGTTAAAAAGTAACAAAGTTTATAGTTATTTAGAAAATCAAGTGATGTGAGACTTTTCAGAGTTCCAAATCATATAAGCATGCACTGAGGGTAGTGTAAATGATGACAACTACCTATCACTTTTTCTTTAACTGCATCAACAAGTACACTAAATTTTTATATTAGAGTTACAGTTATCTTGATTCGAGATGGTTGTTCTGTTCAGAGGCTTACATCAGAACTCTGAACATGAGACCTGATTAATCAGACTCCTCTTATTTCCACAGCGACTCAAGTAACTTTCACCTCTACAATCTCGCTGGCATCTGGTCTCCTCTCTCCACTCCCTTCACCCTATCTCCCTCTTTCAGGCTCTCATTACTCAGTCATCTAGACTACTGCAAAGTCTCATGGATCTTCCAGATTTTATCATCTAATTTGGTTTTCATATACTTACTGAGATCCTCTTCTAATGGTTAAAGTCTTCAGTGCTTCACCATTGCCAATGGGTTAGAATTTAAGCCCCTGTACAATGTCTCCCTCCTGTCTTTTCAACTTTTCCCCACACTTCTTTATGAAGTTTACATTCCTGACCTCCTATTCTATATCAACAATCTCCTCCTACAATTTCCAGATTCTTGGAATTCACACAAGCAATCTTCCACCCATGGACCTGCACTCTCTCTTCCCACTTGCTGAAATCCTTTTCCTTCAAGGCTCTGCTCAGGTGTTAACTTTTCCACAAAACCTTCTCTGATTTCTACCCCTCCCCTCCCCACCACTAACCCCCAAATATAAGCAATCACTTTTTAATGAAATTTACCTGGATCTCTCTGGCTCCATCATTGCTTTTCTTATGCCATTACTCATTTGTATACATGTCATATCTCTCTGATTAGAACATAGGCAAGGACTAGATTACTTTTCCTCTTTATATTCCTCAGATCCAGAGTACACAGTCACCACATAAGTTTGAGCAGGATCCTTACTATGAGCTAAGACCTTTATCCAACACACCACTGCATGTCATCTTCTTTTTACTATTTCCACCAGACCTCTGTGAGTTCCTAGTATCTTATTCCCATCTTCAGAGGGAGAAAACTATACTCTAGTCCCCAAACAAGTGCCCTGAGATGTTTTTCAACATCAAGGAGGAGACATGTGGTCTTTTACCTGATAGCTCTTGCTTTCTCAAATCAGTTGTCATCCACCTATGATGTCTGCCATTAGGTCTTATTCTAAAGGTTTCTGGTGGCTTTGAAGAGAGTTAAAAAGGTACACATGGAGAAATCACATTCATAGTACAGAATAAGATTTAATTATGTCACATACAACATTATCTTATTTGTTATTATTATGCTTTTTTTTAAGATTAGAAATAAATACATACATCTGCCCTTGGGTCAAGTTTTCTTTTGCCTTTCAATTTAAGAGACTCTAAAATGAGTTTCCAAGTACAGAACATCAGAAGGATTTCCAAATGAGGGAGGGGGAAGGAAGGATGAAGTGAAAATCCCATAGCAAGCAAAGAAAATAATTGCCCTTGCACTTCAGCTCTGGGTTAAGTAAGGTTGCTGACAAAACATATAAGCCAGCATATGTGGTGGGTTTTAACATGCAAACACCTGCTTAAGAAGGAGATGCAAGCTTTGGGCTAAGAGACTTTTAATTCTCTCTACCAAGGACAACACAACCACGTAGCTCCATTTACTCAGATGTTCTTGGCAAGAAGGATTCACTGACTACAGTTATGAGGTCTAGCTTAACAACTAGCCTTTCAGGATTCTCTCCATTCTGCCTTGGCAAGGCTCCTCAGCTTCTAACATGTACAGCATTAAATGAAAGATACACTTTTGGCCTCTTAGCTACCTGATGTTCTTCTTTCTGACACTGGGCTTTCAGGAAAGATCTTTCTTTGAAACTAAGTTTCCTTTTAAAACTTTGATTCTAATATAACTAGAAATTCAGGGAAAAGTGCTTTCAAAGTAAGCTTGTGAAATTGAGCCTGCTCAATTTAGTTACCTTGTATAACTAAAACCCAACTGCAACACCAGGGAGGAAATACACAAGTGGGTGGTAGGTGGGGAAGAAACATGACTTTAGACAAAAAAGGCCTTCAGCTTTTGTTCTGACTCAGGCTTGCTTAAAAGTTAATTTTCAAGGCAAGACAATAGAATAACTAAGCAACAATACATGAAAAGGAACTGGGATTCTATCAGAAACTTAGGGCAAATTTCAGCTATACACAAAGGGGTATTTGAACAATAGAGAGACAACCACCAGGACAACCTTACGATGATGAGTGGCCCCAGCCGAGGGTGGACTTGGCTCATCACTGGGTGCTCCACTGTGGAGGAATCGGCAGTACAGCCACCAATGGATGGACATCCACAATGCCTGTGGGGAAATACAGGGTCCAGAAGAGTAGGGGAGGGAGGGAGAAAGTTTGGGAAAGGGAAGAAAGTCAAACATGGTAGCTGTACATTACAAGTGTAAAACACCATGCTTCACATATGCAGAGCTCTTCTGGTAAGCTGAAATGGAGCAACTACCAATAACCAGCTATAATAGGGAAATGCCTCAGATGCAAGGTTTCTCTGCTCTAAAATAAAACATAATAAAAATGACTCCTTGGTTGGCTTCTGAACTTCCTTAATTACCACCTACCAAGGATAAGCTGAATTTGGAAAAAAGACACTAAAAATAAAATTCTCCCTCATGCCCATAGTCTGTGCCTTTACTCAGACAAATAAAGGTTCAATTTCTTATGGCTAATAAGGAAGAATCAGCCTGGAGCCAGGAAAATTCCCAAGCCTTTTCCTAACTCCTGTTGACTAGGTATCACCAATTTACCAAGTGCATCAAGAATACAGGTGGTCTGGTTGCCAGAAAACACATTCTGAAAAGAAGGTAGTCTTAAGCACTAAATGTACACAACATAATTTTCTGAAGAAAAAAAAAAAGAAGTGACAGGAAGCTAATACTAGTCCCATCCCCAGAATCGGTCTCACCTAGTCCCACTCCACAGAATCAGGTCTTGTTGGTAGTGCAATTTCATGTTTTTATTTTTTGTAAATAAAGCATAACAACTTTCATCTGTATTTTCTTACATTGATCTACCTGGAGTCAGAGGAGAAGAGAACAAGAGCTACACTGGTTGTTGGGATAGAGTAGAAAGTACCACCAGAGAAATGAAAAACCTGAAGACAAATCCTAGCTCTGCTAGTGAGTCATCACATGACCTTTGGGGCAAAGTCTTTCCCATTTCTAAAATAAAGAGGTTGGACTAGATGCTCAAAGATCCTTCCAGCTCTAAGATTCTAGGACATTTTGGTTGTATTTCCATGTTGTTTATGATCTCAATTAACAGGTTCTTCTTTCAAAAACAAAAACAAAAAACCACTTAATGTCTGTCTTAGCATAGCTATTAAGTAACAATTCTAAGACAGAAGCATGGTAAGGGCTAGGCAATTGGGGTTAAGTGATTGCCTAGGATCACATAGTTAGAAAGTATCTGAAGTATCTGAATCCACATTTGAATCCAGTTCCTCCAGACTCAGGGCCTGAGGTTCTATCCATTGTGCTACCTAGCTGCCTCTCACTGACAAAGTCCTGTACTCCTCTTCTAATACCAGGCACTCAACATGTACCTCTTTTCATGTCTTCTAGAAGATATAAGTGGGATGAGGTCTATTTATGTCCTACTCATAGGATTCTCAGAATTGACAGTGGGGTTTAGCTTTCTAAGTAACTGCATGATAAATAGTTCCCAGGTATTCTGATAAATGACTCCCAAGTACCATGATATGATGCAGACATGAATCTATCTGGTCAGAAATCATGATCTACAGTCCCTGACACAAAAATAATTTTGCTTTCCAGGGCAATTGCCTCAACATCAGATAAAGTTTTTTAGAAGCATGGAAAGCAGTACCCATTGCAATGAGCCAATGAGACCTTCTCTCTTGTCCATAGTAACACAACCCTTTATTTATTGTTGGATGGAGGGAGTTGGGGGAATGGAAAGGGAAAATAGGAGAGAAAGTGAACACTAAAGTATACTTTACTTCCTAAGGTTTTGAAGAAGTCTTAAAGTCTACACAGGGAGCTCTGATGATGAAGAATGGAGCCTGATCCAATTCCATGAGTCATTAGATCTTGTGTCCACATCTTTGTTACAGGAAGATGCCAGCAATAAACATTTATGCACTTACTATGAACCAGGCACTGTGCTAAGTGCTGAGGATACAAAAAGCGGCAAAAGATAATCCCTGCCCTCAAAGAGCTCACAATCTAATGGAATACATAAAGTACAATATATTAAATGAACAGACACCAGTTAGTAAGGTAATATAATTTCTAATTACATGAAACTATTTAGTTCAGATTGGATCTGCAGACAGAAGAATAGAAACAGATGATAATGACTCATGTAGCAAAACAAAGTATGGGCAACCAAGCCCAAGAATGCCAACACCTACATATCAGAATGCCAATAGCTGAGAAATGCAGGGAGATGGTGACCTAGATGATAGTGGAATGTTAGACTTGCTGAAGACCTAGTCAGAAATGGCTCATCTCTAACCCTATTCTTTAGAAGGTTAAAAGAGTAAACTTTATGATTTAGGGAAACTGTTATGGTATCCAAGAGATTAGTTAATATTACTTACAATCCCGAACGAGCAAATGGAACATTAAATGTTTTCTATATCTTTTTTTTTTTAAACCCTTACCTTCCATCTTGGAATCAATACTGTATATTGGTTCCAAGGCAGAAGAGTGGTAAGGGCTAGGTTATGGGGGTTAAGTGACTTGCCCAGGATCACACAGCTAGGAAATGTCTGAAGCCAGATTTGAACCTAGAACCTCCCATCTCTAGACCTGGCTCTCAATCCACTGAGCCACCCAGCTATCCCCATCACAGCACATAGTCATAGTAGTTAACCAGCTGGTCTTTTGCTAAAAATAAAATAAAATAAAGGTCATTTAATTTTTTTCTTTCATGCATCTACAATGATTATCTCCACAGAGATCTTACTGGTGCCCAACTTTAGGTGTGTAAATGTGTGTGTGCATGTGTGTATGCGTGTGTGTGTGTGTGTGTGTGTGTGTGTGTGTGTGTACCATTATATACAGGATAAATGGGAAATAATGAACAAAAGGAAAGTACTGGAATTAAATGAGAGGTTGAGAAAGGCTTCCTATAGAAGATGGAAGGTTGGAAAATTAAGGTAGTCAGAGCAGTCAGTAGCCAGAACAGAGGAGGGAGAATATTCCAGGAATGGGGGCAGCCAGAGAGAATGCCCAGAGGAGAGAGATGAAGTGTCTTGTTATAGAAAAACAGGAGGCCAAATGTCACCACATTGAAGAGTATGAATCTGGGAGTTAGGTGTAAGAAAAATGGAAAAGTAGAAGGGAGCTAGGTTATGAAGGGCTGTGAATACCAAATAGAACATTTTGTATTTGCTCCTGGAGGAATAGGAAGCCACTGGATTGAGGGAAAGGGGACAGGGTGATAAGATGGGACCTGTGTTTTAGGAAAGTCATTTAGGAGGATGAATTGGAGTAGGAAAAGAATTGAAGCAAGCACACTCACCAGTAGATTATTGCAGGAATCCAAGGCATGAGATGATGAGGAGCTGCAATAGTATGGTGGCAGTGGAAGAGGAAAGAAGAAAGGGGCATACTAGAGATGTTGCAAAGGTGAAAACAAAAGGCCTTGGCAACAGTTCAGATATGGGGATAATTGAGAGATAATTGAGAAATTCAAGATGGCTCCCAGATTGTGAATTTGAGGGACTGGGATGATAGTGTTGACTTCCACAGTAAGAGAGAAAATAGATGAGATAGGGCGAGTTTAAGGGAAAAAATAATGAATTCTATTTTGAATATGTAGAGTTTAAGATATTTACCGGGCATCCAGTTTCAGATGTCTGAAATGTGTCACATTCTTATAACCAAGAAGCCAGAAAGAAGCACAGACCACCTGAGTAACTACACCTCAATACCATGGATTAAGCCCATTGTCCACTGGAGGGATTTCATTCATATGGTATCAATTCTCGGTCTTACAATGTGTGCTCTAAGACAAGGGGTCCTAGACCTAGGGTCTATTGACTTAGTTTTTGATAACTGGTTTCCTCTGCAATCCTATATATTCTATTTGATGTATTTAAAAATTTTATCTGAGAAGAGATCCATAGGCTTCTCTGGACCAAAGGAATTTATGACACACACACAAAGGATAAAAACCCCTGCTCTAAGGGATGGCATTACTCCAAATTGTACTATCTACTATGACACACAATAATGTTAGAAACTGAAAGGAGGAAAAAGTTAAAATCTCCCAGGGAATATAGGTTTAGTTCTGTGACAGTGGGAAGGTGATCTAATGGGAATCCTGATAAAATTACTTTCAGTAAAATTGTATCATCTTCAACCACAATTGTTATGGTGAAGAAGTAGCAATTGCAAAACCTCACAAAGTTACTTTAAGCACAGCAAAAGGTTGGGCAACTAAAAAATTGCCTAGTGCTTAGCACAGTACCTGGCACATAGTAGGTGCTTTAATAAATGCCTGTTGACTAGCTGAAAGCAAGGAAGTAAAGCTGTGGGAAGTAACTGGCTTTGAAAAATTATTTTTATCACTTCTAGACACAGCTACAATATTCAAGGCTTGGGGTAGACTCCAAAGTTAATGTTTAACAGGAACCCATCACCTGATCTCTGGAGAAAAACAACAATCTAACAGTTTACATTTACATGATGCTTCACATAACAGAGAGAATCCTTCATAGTTACTAAATATTTTCACAAGCATTTTTTGTTTGATATAGAATTTGTCCAGTTGTATGATGTCCAAAAGATAAGTTTAGTGTAATTACAATTCATGACTATTTGCTACCTAATGAGGCAATGTGGTATACTGGAAATAGTGTTGATTCGGCTAGCTCAAATTTAACTTCTGTAAGACTTAGGGTAAATCCTTTTTCTCTGGGGCTCAATTTCCTCATCTGTAAAATGAGGTTAAACAAGATGACCTCTAAGGATCTCTTTTCAACTCTCAATACTCAATCCTAAGAAAGTGTATGTTGGGGGTGGCTAGGTAGCTCAGTGATTTGAGAACCAGGCCTAGAGACAGGCAGTCCTGGGTTCAAATATTACCTCAGACACTTCCTAGCTGTGTAATCCTAGGAAAGTCACTTTTAACCCCCTACTGCCTAGCCCTTACTGTTCTTCTGTCTTAAAACCAATATAAAGTATGGATAAGGGGAGGGGAGGGCATGGGAGGGAGAAAGGGAGGGAGGGAGGGAGAAAGGAGATTACTTGCACATGATCAAAACAGAGACCTGCCAGGGATGATAATGTTCATCTCTCTTACAACCTGAACATCATAGACCCCACGATGGACACACACTGTACCAGTTGCTGATCCTTCTTTAGAAACAGAGCTTTAAAGACAACTTAATTTTTACTGAAAATGTTTTGGTTTAATGAGCAATATATGACCTGCCATTAAGGTGACAAAATATTTTTCATTAGCATTTTTCAATTAGCTTTGATGAGAAACATCTAGAAACCAGCCACATGGGTTAATAGTGAGCACATTTACAGAAATGTTAGAATCACCATGCACAGGAAATGGTTTTAGCTACAAAGCCTAAGGATTTATGGGGTGAGTCATGGTAGCCCAAGCTCCCTGTAACCACATACAGTACTTTAATTTTGAAAGGGGGGAGGGGGAGAATGCATTTTCAAAACTAAGCTGAATGAAACAACTTGGGGATTTGATTCGTAGCCAAAAAAGTTTGGTCAACATTGCACATATCTCTTTTGTTTTTACCAGTCCATGCTAAGAAGAACAATATTACTAAACTAGTTATAAGCATCTCTCTTCTTTCTTAGGAATGGGGCCTGGATAACCAGTTGGTCTTCCCTCACCTTAGAGCATTCTGACATTACAGCTATAGAGTTCTCTATCACCTACCAGAGGCTTAGGAAAGGAAAGAAAAATGCAATGGCTGGGACGAATTTTATATTTCCTTCAGATTAATAGGATCAGGAATTTAGAGCAGGAAAGGACCTCAAGGATCATTTAATGCAACCTCACCCTTCACAGATTAGGAAAGTTAGGCCCCATAGGTAATATACATAGAAGAGCTGGAAGAATTTAGAACCCAGGGCCTCTGACTCAAGTTCAGTATTCCTTCCACCATACCAAGTTGCCATCACACACCATCACAGATCCTCTGTCCCTAACTATCTCTCCTGTAATTAACTCCCATGATGGACCATTTATCTAAGGGTCTAGAGGAAAATATCTTTAGTCTTTGCAAGGGCTTAAATGACTAGATCCATTCTCACAGAAGAATAATTATAGTAGTTTAGAGAGTAGCAGGAAATCTAATGGACCTTGTGGTAAAATATCCCAAGCCCAAAACAGCTAACTATGGAGGAACAGATCATTCCATTCCACATGATTCTGTATTTGTATATTTCAGGTCAAATTTCTAAAAGGCCATATAAATAAAGAGACATCATCCCAGGACAAAAGTATAAAAATGAAAATGGAACTGGCCTATCTATGATGAAAAAACATCTACCCATTTATGTTTCAGGGATACTTAATTTTCCCTCCAGTCCTAATGCCCTCATTTCCAATCTCCCATCAAATGCTGTAAAATTCTTAATTATCTGTGGTCACAAAGGAAATCATATAAAATATCTTTATTTCCGCTAATGGTTATAAAACTTCACCTCTACTAAACATTTTACCAGACCTAACAAGTAACCAAACTGCTAAAAAATGGTGTCGTCTTCTTTTCACGCCCCTGTTCTATTACATGTTAGTGAAACACAAAAATGGCCAAGGGGAAGATTATGGAGAGATCATAGGCTAGATAATCTGAGAGCTCAATAAATTTTTATTAATTGATCAAAGCTGGCAGTAAATTACAACAGCAACTACCTCCCCTCAAAAGCACATGTCAGCTAAATCCTGCACTGCCAAATTATAAAAACTGTCCTTTCTAGGAACCACAGGTTATAAGGACAACAATATTAAGTGAATTCTTTTAGCCAGGAAGGTTACTAGTTTTCATTTATTATTAAGTAACTAAAGTTTCAGTACTCGATCTTTAGCTATATTCTAACAGGCACCTGTCAGTTTTGTTTATTTTTTTTGAGGGGAGATAAATAAGAAATAAAACTTTTGCATAAAGGTCTGTAGATAGATGTCAAGGCATCCATGGAAATGGATGAGGAAAAAAATGCATCTTCTTTTAACTTAACCTCTAACTAAAATTTAGCACACCCTTCAATTATTTAAAACCATTATTCTGAAAAGAGATATATAAGCTTCACTAAACTTCCAAAGGACTCCATGGCAGAAAAAAGCATAAGATCCCTTGTTCTTGGAAGATAAGAGACATGAGGGGGTGAGGGTTTGGGAAAGAATGATTACTGTTTTCCTGTATTTGAAAGACTGACCTGTAGAAGAGAAATTAGATATATTCTCTTCTCTACTCAGCAACTGCTAGAGTAGTGTGGGAAGGAGTCACAAGGAGGTGGAGGTCAGCTCAACCTAGCAATTAAAGGGGTGCAAAAGTAGAATGGCTATAGAGGTAGGGATCTCCTTGTCTTCAAAGAGGTCTTAAAGTGAGGCAGTCCAGTGGAGAGAACACAGCATCTGGAGTCAGGAAGACCCAAGTTCAAATCTACCCTTAAATCTACCCATAACTAGCTGTATGGCCCTAGGCAATTCACTTAATTTCTGTTTGCCTCAGTTTCCTCAACTGTAACATGGGGATCATAATAGCACTCACAGGGTTGTTGAGGATCAAATGAGATAATATTTGTAAAGTGCTCAACACAGAGCCTGGCACATAGTAAGTGCTATATAAATACTACATATTATTATTTATTATTTTTTCAAGTTGAATGACTACTTGTGAGAGATAACAATTATTAAGCAACTATGTCTACTCTACTAGGCACTCCAGAAACAATTACAAAAATGAAACAGTTCCTGCCATTAAGGAGCTTATATTCTCTAAGAGGAATCCAGTATGTTCACAGGTAAGTAAATGAAGACAATATGCCAAAACAACAACAACAAATATACACACACAGACACACAATGATGGGGAATGGAGCCCTAATAACATGGGGGAAATTCAAAAGCCCCTTGAAGAAGGTGGCATTTGAATTGAGTTCTGAAGAGAGCTAGCAGCACCAAGAAATGGAAAGAAGGAGGCAGAGCATCTGAGGCCTGGGAAACAGCTAGTAGAAAAGGTAGGTATGGCTGCAGGAAATGGATTATCCTGTACAGGGAGTATCAAGGACACTGCTCTGGCTAAACCAAAGCTCATTAGGGAAAAACTTGGTAAGTCTCTTCACAACCTAGCTTCAGTTTAAGAGAGAATCAAAATGGTTAGACTTTAGAGAGCATCCAGTCCAGGCCCTCAATTTTAGAGGAAACAGGTCAAGATGATAAGCAAGTAGTCACTAGCTTTGAAAGAGCTAGGATATTAATCCAGGAGGCAGTGGTAAGAACAACAGCTTTGGAGTCAGAGGGCCTGGGTTCAAAATCTCCCTCTGATGAGACCTTGAACTACTTATCTAGCCTCCCTTGGCCTTGGTAGTTCCTCCTCTAAAATGAAGGGATCATATTACATGGCCTTTGGTGTCCCTTCCAGCTCTGGTTATGTGATCTTATGAGAAACAGGTCTTATGAAAATGGCATCCAACTCCTCCATCTGAGCAATGGTCCTTCCTGTGGGTGGCCCCACTATGATTCAGAATGGGGAACTGAGAAAAACTAAGGCTCACCCCTCCCCCCTTGCTGCAGGGAAATTCTAACATTGAGAAGAAACTCTCCGAAAACAAGAATCTACTTTAACAAATTAGCCCCAAGCAGTTTTTCAAATAAACTCTAATTTATGGCTACCCACCTTCCAACTGAGCCAGAGTTTGGCAAGACATACTCATTCTTTCTCTTTATATAAGTGGTCAAGAAAAGACATAACATCTGCCTCCCCACTCCATTCACATGAAACAAAAAGCAAACAAACATAAGTCTACTTCCCCTTGACATTCACAGAGCCCTAAGAACAAATACATTTAGGTCCTTGGATTATCCTCGTGTTGAAAAGTAAACCTAAGCAACCACTGTATCTACTGGCAAAGAGGATCCATAAATACAGAACATCCTGAGAAATTGAAGGGGCCACTGGGCCCAATTTCAGGGAGATGCATTAAAAACAACAGAACCACCCACCATCCCCAACCAAGCATTCCCATAACTCCTGTGTTTATCAAGTATTCAGCAAAAAGAGGAAATGAAAACTAACCACCCCAAGACCTTGCACATAATGATGTATCAACAGCCAAGCAAGTTGTTGCGTATTTTTTAAGCCAAACATTCTTATTTATAATTCAACCAAAAGCTCAAGCTAAATCTTTGAGGGTTGTTGTCAAATGGATGCTTTATGCTGGCACTGCTGAGACATTTTACAATAACAGCATTTCACAGAGCTTGGTCCTTCAAATAACAGGAAGCAAACCCAATGTTACTTCTTTCTCTCCATCCATCAAATGGATCCTGCACTACAGCCTGAACCTGTTTATTACTGCCACCACCCACCCACACCAGGCTCTCACACACTCCACCATCCTTATGGAGGTGAAGTACCAGTACCAAGAAATCTGCAGTGTGTCACTGCATAAAGATATTGCCCAACCGCACAGGGCAAACAGGAGGAAAAGTCATCCAACCTTGGTCACTCCGGTCAGGGTCCAGCTCAGTTACAATAATTGCTCTATGTCCTTTCAAGCTCCCTATCTATGCTCCTATGATCTAATCTTTGAAGACAAACACACAGCTCCCCCACACTCTCCATCCATCTGTACCATGTTGCTGGGCTGCCGAGAGCCTGCTTATACTACTCTCTCTGGTGAGGGGTCAGAAGAGATGGGAAGGTTGCTTCATTCATTCACTCGACTAATATTTATTTAGCAATCACTGTGTACAGAACCCCATCCCCGGGCTCCAGAGAGGAGAGTCGAAGTCCGGCTAAGTCACGGTCCCTGCCCTTTGGAAGCTCGCCCTCTCAGAAGAACCAGCGAAGCTGGCGGCCCACTCTGGGCAGGGCCTCGGAGGGATTCAGCACGGGTGTTACCTTTGGCCTGGCAGTCCGCACAGAACTTGTTCTCCTCCTCCAGCAGCAGGCTGGCCAAGACAGCTTGGTAGCGATCCACGTCCCTCACCGACTTGCCCGTCATGGCCACGCGCCCCCGCGATCCTTGCCCGGAAGGTGGGGAGGAAGGAGGAGACCCGCTCCCCGCGCCCACCTGCGAACCCCGAGGCCGGGGGAGGGGGGTCGCAGGTGCCCCGGACACCGCCCCCGCCGGGGCAAGCCCGGCCCAGCCCCGGCCCCGGCCCCCGAGAGCCGGGGGGAAGGTTTCCCCCGAGCCCCTGTGGCGGGCGCCCCCTGGCGACGCCGGCAAGGAAGGCCGCGCGCGCTCGGCTCCTCACGGCCCGTAGGGCGGTTAGACTGGTAGCCCCCCGGCGGCTGAGGGGGCTGAGAGGACGGAGAGGCGAATGGTGTTATCCCCGGGCCGGCTCCCGCTGCTTCCCGCCCCTGCCTGCCCGGCCGCCTCAGCGCCCATCCACCAGCCCAACCCAGCCGCTGCTGCCGCCGCCGTTCAGCTCCTCGGTTTCCCTGGCAGCTGCAACCCCCGCCGCCCACTTCCGGCTCTTCTTCCTCCCTCCTTCCTTCCCACCCCCTCCCTTGGCCTCACCTCGGGCCCCGCCCTCTGCTCCACATCACGCCTGCGCGTCTACCGCCCAGACGCGGGGCCGAGTTCCCCGGCCCCACCCCGCCGGGTAGAAAGCTCCACCTACTCTTCGCCACCACCGCCGCACGGCGCTTTGCGTCACACAAGGTGGGAGTAAAGAGGCCTCTCAGGAACCAATCCCCGGAGAGTGATAACGAGATGAAGGCGGGGTTTAATTTAGCCACACCCCTCGGGGGGACCTTTGGAAAAGAATGAATGAAGTTGGGCGGGAAAAGGAGGGGTTTGGGAGAATGAGGAAGCAAGGAAGTGACTTGTCCAAGGTCTTACAGAGCTAGATTACGAACCCAAGATTTTTGGTTGATGCTAGTGTCTCTATATTGATTATTTCCAATTTATCTTGTATGCATCTTATTTATACATAGCTATTTGCATGTTGTCTCCCCCTTAGATTTCTTGACATCAGGGGCAGTTTAACGTCTTTGCATCCTCAGCACATAGTGCAGTGCCTGGAGCAGAGCAGGTAGATGCTTAGTAAATGTTTATTGACTGATTTAAAATCCACTGTCTCCTTGAGATGGAGACATGCTTCTGCCCGAGAGGATGGAGACAGGGAGGCATGTAGACTCCAGATGAAGGGAGAAAATATGGCTCCTGCTTTTGGAAAGTCTCCAGGTTAAAGAGGATGGCATGCCTTGCCATCACACAACCCTGGTCTGAGGGAGAATGCAGCCTGGGTTGTAAACTTCTTGAGAACAAAATCTGTCATATCTATTTTTGCCTATTTTTAGAGGGAGATATATAAGTGAGGAAAACAGGGGAAAGAGGGCATAGAACCAAAGTTTTAAAGCTCAAAAGAGCCTGTATGAATCTCTTGAGCTTCAGTTTCTCCATCCATAAAACAAGTAGAGTTGGACTGGATGAGCTCTAAAGTCCCTTCTTATTCTAAACTCCTATGACAGCCAGACCTGGCATGCTATGGTTCATGGGATCCTGACAGCTGGTCACTCAGCCTAGAGATGAAAGATGGTTTGGACCCAAGGGATCTAGGATAAAATCTTAGCTTTGATGCTTCAGACCTCTGTGACCTCCATCCAGCATGTCACTTAAACTTCTCTGGCCTCAGTTTCCTTACCTGTAAAATAAAGGGATTATCCTGGATGATCACCAAAGGTTCTTCCAGCTCTGAAACTCTGACTGTGACTCTGCTAGAACACTTCTGGCGATGAGGAGTTCACCTTTCAAAAGGTAGCCTAGGCCATTATTAGAAGAAACTGAAGACAATTCCACAAACACTTTTATTAAAGGATGACTTTGTGGCAGTCACTGTGCTAAGCACTGAGTCAGCATTGGCGAAGATATAGCACATGCAGAGTGGGCAACTGGGGAGCTGCTCCGTTCCCCCTCTTCCCAGCTTCGAAGGATACTTTTTGCATGCCCCACCCCTCTGTCCAGGGTTCCAAAGCAAGCACTTTCTCCCTCAACTCTGGTAATCTGGAGCTCATAGACAGTTTGAATTTGCCCTCAGGGCACTCAAACTGGAAAAGGTTAGGTAATGAGGCCCTGAGTACACAAATATAAGCAGAGAGACAGTTCAGGGAACTTACATTCTGATGGGGAAAGACAACATATAAAAGGAAGAGAGTCATAAAGCTATGTATGGGGTTAAGATTTGAGAGTCTCTTGAATACCAAGGAGATCAAACCAATCAATACTTAAAGAAAATAATTCAGACTGATCACTAGGTCAGATTTTGAGACAAACTTAAATACTTTGGCCATATGAGAAGACAGGATGGAAAAGACTCTGACACTTGGGAAAGATTGAAGGCAAAAAGAACCAGCAATTGCAGAAGTTAAGATGGATGGATAGTGTTGTGGAAACAATGAACATGAACTTGGACAGCTTTCTTTTTTTTAAAGTTTAGTTAATTATTTAATTTCGAATATTTTTCCTTGGTTACATGATTCATGTTCTTTCCTTCCCCTCCACCCCCCCCCCATAGCCAATGAGCAATTTCACTGGGTTTAACCTGTGTCATTGATCAAGACCTATTTCCATATTATTGATATTTGCACATCCCCAATTACATCCCCATCAATCCATGTGATCAAGCAGTTGTTTTTCTTCTGTGTTTCTACTCCTACAATTCTTCATCTGAATGTGGATTATTGCATTGCTGCTAGTAGAGAAGTCCATTACATTCAATTGTGCCACCGTGTATCCATCTCTGTGTATAAGGTTCTTCTGGTTCTGCTCACTCTGCTTCAGTTCCTGGAGGTTGTTCCAGTCTCCATGGAATTCCTCCACTTTATTATTCCTTTGAGCACAATAGTATTCCATCACTAACATATACCACAATTTGTTCAGCCATTCCCCAATTGAAGGGCATCCCCTCAGTTTCCAATTTTTTTGCCACCACAAAGAGCTCAACTATGAATATTCTTGTACATGTCTTTTTCCTTATTATCTCTTTGGTGTACAAGCCCAGCAGTGCTCTGGCTGGATCAAAGGGCAGACAGTCTTTTAATGCCCTTTGAGTATAGTTTAGACAGCTTTCAAGAGATAGCATACTGTGGTCCATGGGATCATAAAGAGTTGGACATGTCTGAACAGCAACAAAAATCAGAGAAGCAGGGGAAGTTACCTGGAACAATGATAAGAAATCTACAACCAGGAAAGCATTTCTGTATATGGAACCCCAAACCTTTCTTACTGGTAACTTTCTGCTTTAATCATAACCCTAGTTCTAAACAGAACAATCTATTAACATTTATTAAGTACCTATCAAGAGTCAGATACTAAGCAAAGCCCTGGGGATACAAAAAGCAGAGACAGTCCCTAGAGGCAGCTAGGTGGAACAGTGGACAGAGTGCCAGGCCTGGAGTTGGGAAAACCTAGATTCAAATCCAGCCTCAAATGCTTCCTAAGTGTGTAAGATAAAAAGGAGCACAAGTGCCCTACTCACTTAAATTAAAAAAACAAAACAAAAACAAAAAAACCTGGAGTCAGAAAATGAGAGTAAAGAAAAGCAGTTGAGTATTTTTTTTCTTTATGAGGAAGGCAAATTGCAAATTACCCTTCTCTGGCATTCCCAAGAAGGCGTCATTGTATGCTCTGCTCAATGACCCTCTAAGGAAGGAGATGTCCAGGCAATCCATTTTATTTTTGCACAGCTTTCGTTGTTGTGACATTTTTTCTCCCTTCAGGCCTTGTCAATCAAAATGCACATACCCTCAAGCTTAATAAATGTTTATTTATTAAGTTATTAAGTAGAAGGCTTAATAAATATTTAACTGTTCAAAGGCCTGCTCTGTGTCAGGCACAGGGTATATACAAAGACATAAATTGAAAAATCCCTGCCCTTAAGGAAGATGCTGTAGGAGAGAACAACTTGTGTATATGTGTGTGTGTGTATAATACATACATATATAAAATGTATAATATAATACAAGTGTTTTATAATACATATAAAAGAGATAACAAAGTGATTTGAGAGGAAGATACTAGCAGGTAAGGGAAGTAATGCAGGCTTCCTATAAGAAAGTGGAGCTTGAGCAGAGTTTTATCATTCTAAGAGATGGATGTGAAAAAGGAATGAATTCTAGGTATGGAGACCAAAACAGAAAGATGGAATGAGATAGATGAGGAATTGCAATGAGCAGGGACAGCTAAGTGGCTCAGTGGATAAAGAACCAGTTCTATAGAAGGGAGGTCCTGGATTCAAATTTAGCCTCAAATACTTCCTTGCTGTGTAATTCTAATCAAGTCCTTTGATTCCAGTTGCCTAGCCCTCACTGCTCTTCTGTCTTGGAAATGATACTTAGTAGCCAATTGGTAAGGTAAGGTCTTAAATATAAGTATATCAGTGAGATCTATTTAGCCAGACTACAATGGACTCAGAGCAGAAAGTGTACAATAAAGCTAGAAAGGCAGATTGGGGCCAGCTGGAGGAGGGCTTTGAATATCAAAAAGTGATGTTCGTGCTGGATCCTAGAAGTAACAGGGAACCACTGGAGTTTACTGAGTAGTTAAACTGACATTCTAAGAATATCACTTTGATTTGAGAATTTTTTGTTGTGCCATGGAATTATGTCTGGCAGAGTTGCATTTTCCTGGAGTAGGTCCCCTGTCAGTGAATAATGTGAATCATGATTCCATGAAGTAGTTGTGTTGTATTTGAATTTATACTATTTGAGATTATAATTACATAAAATATAATTGGTGCCAGCACAATGGAAATAAACAGTATAAATTTGCATAATTTGATCACTTTTCAGGACTCAGTATTTGAATTAATCAGGACCTCCCTTTGTTCATTTTTTCTGAGTTTCTGTCTTTAGCATCCTTAGATCCAGAATATTTCTTTATCATTGTGTGCTTTTGTTTACTAATTTTTTCAGCCTTCTTTCCTAAAATTTGTATCAATGCCAAATTCTATACATTTCTGGAGGGAATTGTGGCCCTTTGTTTGATCCTGATCTGGGATATTACAGAGGATACTGTCATTGGTTCCTCTGGGTTTCTACCATGTTCTTCAGGAGCAGCTAATATTAGCAAGCTGCAGATTTTCATCACAGTAAGCTACCTGGTCTAGTATGCACAGGCTCCTAACCCCAATTTGGGGTCTTGGAAACAAAACATCACACTTGCCCCTAGTCAGAACTCCAAAATATAGCTTCACCTGGCCCTAGTCAAGTTACAGAGAATTCCAAGACCCCTGGGTCAAAGCAATTCAGTTGCCCCTTTCCTGTTGTTAATTTGGGAAAAACACAGAACTAATAAAGTAGTCAGAAAAACCAAGTCTTTAATCAGGAAAGAGCTAGTGTTCAGTATTTCAACAGCCACACAGAGTCAAATGCCTAAAAACCACAGAGAGCCAAAGGCTCTGGCACTCTGGCAACAGTATCTCTGAGAGGATTACCCACTAGATGATTCTCCAAAGAACAATAGAATTTGGAGAATTTATATATCATATGGGGAACTAAGGATAGGAAAGTATGATTGATTGGCATTACCATGGCTACAAGGAAATGAGAGGTCCAACCTACACTGACAGGATGCAAATAGGCTTGGGAAAGAAACCATATCCAAAGGCTGGGATATCCGGAAGTGTGAAAGAGAATTCTTTACTCTATTGTCTATCCTGAGTTAACACTAACTTAAGGACCTCACTACATTGTGAAGACAGGATTAACTCTCCTTTGTCTACCTTTTGATTGAACTAGGTGGAGGAGCTCCACAAACCACTTAGTGAATTCACACCCTACTTAGTGCTAGGTGAGAAACCAGCAAGATACTAACCCTTTTTTGTTAACTCAATCAGTCAGAAACCTGTAAGAATTCATACCCTCAGAAACTGTTCAATCAGGAAACTGTGAACCCCCTGGACAGTGCTAGACAATTTTGGAAACTGTAATTGACCCTTATGAAAGGGGGAATGAAAAAGGAGCCACTAAAAAAGTCCCTGAATTGCTGAGGCTGGGGGAGTCAACTCCAAGAAAGAAGTCAGCTTCAAGAAGAAGGTCCACCCAAGGAAGAAAGTTGGCCTCAGAAGTTACCTTCATCTTGAGTCATCATCTTAACCGGCCTCTTGAAGGGAACTTGGGTGAGTGGATAGCTGGCTTCCCCTTCCTGTCTTCTGGAGAGAGTTTAATTCTGGTTGAAGGTTAACAAGTCCTGGCTGAGTAGATTAATGTCTTCTTTACCCTTTTGTATTTCTCTACTTTCACTCTTTCCACCTCTTTTGTAAATAAAAGCTATTAAAGGTCACTTTGACTTTGAGCAATAATACTTTGAATTATATATTTTAGTCAAACCCTTAATTTTAACCCTTACAGGAGTGACCTACTTACAATAGATACTGAAAGGGTGATTCCTGCACAGATATTGGTCTTGGGAAGAGGTCTGATACAATAGGAGAAACTTCCAAGACTAAAAGAGTATTTAGCATTTGCTTAAATCTGCTATCCCTACCTAAACTGGGATTATCAAATACTTCAAGGTCTATTGTTCTGAAACATCCCTTAGGGTGAGTTCTGGGACTGGGGGCAGACTTGGGGTCTCCAGATTTCAAGTTGACACAGCCTAAGTATCTTTCCATGTACACAGCCTCTGTCTCCTAGAACCTTCTACAATTCCAGGCCTAAACCAGAACAGCACAGCTGCTTGCTCCAGGTCTTGTCAGAGTTCAAGAAGGTTCCTTGGTTCTAGGGTGATAGAACTTCAGGCTTGCTCCTACTCACTTCTTCTTATTCCAAGTATAAAGCCAAGGGCCCCAGCTCTAGCCTATATTAGAAGGCTTCTGCATGAGCCATCTTGGCACCTATTATAGTTTTTCCTTAGATTTCATGATCACAATTCAGTCCCATGCTCATCCTTGACTTTTGCTAGAGTAATTGTGTGAAAGGGCTGGACTATGTTGCTTTCCCTTATACTTCTTCCATTTTTGCTCAGGAATATCACTGGCAACTGTGTGGAAGATGAATTGGGGAAGGGAGAAATTTAAGACAGGGAGAACAAACAATATGGAGGCTATTGCAATAGTCTAAATGAAAGATAATGAGGGCCTGAAGTAGGATGATGGCCATGGGAGTAGGGAGAAAAGGACATATGTGAAAGATTGTATTGTATTGTAGAAGTACAATTGACCAGACTTGTACAGTGACTGAAGACATGGGATTTAGGAAAGTGGAGGAGCCAAGAATGACTCTGCATTTGCAAAACTGAGTGACTTGAAGATTAAATGTGCCTCTGATAGTAATGGGGAAATGGGAGGAAATGAGTTCTCTTTTGGGCAAGTTGAGATCAAAATGCCTAAATTAACCTCCTTATAATTTCCACCCATCACGTCTAGTTCCACCCTTTTTGTCAATTCAGAATAAATCGTCCCATCATCAGACCATATAGATTTAAAACTGGAAGAGAGCTTAGATTTTCAGTGCTCCTCCCTAATTTGATTGATGAGATAAACTTATAGAAGTTAAGTGAATAGAGCAGAAAAGGCATAATTGACCACTGATTGAGAAAGTGAGAAACCTGTGGTGGGGGGCTTGAAGTGAACTCCCAGGGTTCAGGAAGAATGCAAGACTGAAACTTAGCTTAAAAATAAAAAAGGGAAATGTATTAATTTAGAAGGTAATGTTAAATCTGACCAGGAGGACAGCATAGGTAGAAGACTGCCTCCTAGGGGGAACAGCATAGATGGAAAGCTGTTCCCAAATGATATCAATTCTGGGGGTTTTATACTCTTTACAAGAGTTAAGAAATGCCTCTGTGCCATAGTGAAGATGTGACTTTAGAGTGGTATGCACTGAGGCATGGGCAGGGGGTTTGGTCATCTGACTGGGGTTTGCATGAAGGCATAGGGGGTGACCCTCATAGTTTAGGGGACATGACAGGTCTTAGATACAACCCGATGGTATCATGACATAGCCTGGAGGTATATCTCTCTGTCCATCTCAATCTAAAGGATGATTCAAGGAGGATAATCCTCTCAGAATCTTATAGGAGTTATCAGATATTTTGGGTTAGGAGTCACAAGAAAGTAAGGGAGTAAAGGAATTTCCCAGCTTATAGTTTACCTGAAACACTTCTATAGTTTTGGGGGTACAATGTCCATGCCAAACCTGAGTTCAAATCTAGCCTTGGATACTAGCTATGTGATGCTGGGCAAATAATTTCTCTCCTGTCTGCCTCAGTTTTTTCAAATGTAAAATAGAGTTCATAATAGCATCTACTTCTCAGGATTGTTGTGAGGATCAAATCAAACCTGAATATAATGTAGTACTCCATAAGAAACAATGAAGATGATGAATCCAGAGAGAATCATGAGAAGACTTCTTGAACTGATACTAAGTGAAGAGAGTAGAACCAGGAAAATAACAGATGCAATAACCCAATAAAGCCAAGAACAACTACAAACAAAATGGAAACTTTGTTCTGTATCATTCCAAGGACCAGGCTTAGCTCATTCACAAGAAGAATACCTTTGGCTCCTTTCTTTGAAAAGGCAAAGGACTATGGGAGTAGAATATTGAGCATGCTGTTAGATTGGGTTTATATATAGGTCGATTTTGCGGAATTCTTTTTTTTCATTCTAAGTGATGAATATTTGAGAGGGAGAGGGGGTAGATTGGGAAATGAAAAACATGTAAAAATAAACACTATCAATAATGTTTTTAAAGTGACAGAGCCAGAAGCATGGGGGCTTGTTGGTTACAAGGTTTGTGTTTTTCCTTGTTTTTGTTGAAGACCCACAAGGACTAACTAAACAATAAGTCTGCCCATCCCTCCCCCATGGAAAAGAAAAAAAAAGGATATAGAAGATCATCATAGGATGTACAAAAACGCACAGGCAGCAACCAAAAAAATTGAGAGGGTAATAAAGCTGGGAATGCTGAATTTATTACATACTTTTAAAAATTAAATGTAGAAAGAATTTTTTACAGTTGTTTTCTGACATTTTGTGATTCAGATTTTCTCCTTCCTTCCCTCTCTCCCACACCTCCCATGGCAGCAAATGGTGTGTTATAACAGTACTTTTAGGCAATTCATATTTTCATGTTCCCCATGCCATGACAAAAGACACATATCACACATATAATAAAAAGCTCATGAAGGAATTAAGGTGAAAGATGATATTATTACATACATTAAAAAAAAAAGTCGTACATAAAAGAGATGAGCAGTTTCACAGATAATTCTCATTTTTGCTTTATTTCCTATATGAAAATGTTCTCCTTTTTGGGGTGTTCACTGAATTCAAAATTCAGAAAAATAATAAATTAAACTTTTTTTCCAACAAAGTAATAAAACCAGGGTTTGAATCCAGACCCTGCAGTTCCAAATTTAGCAACGTTCCCACTGGCCATTGCTTTTCTATGCCACAACCCTTCAAATACTTTAGGGAGCTATCAGGTCTTGAGGGATACATCATGATACAGTAGAAAGAGTGTTGGATTTGGAATCACCTTGCTTGAGTTGTAAATTCCAGCTCTGCTTCTCAGTATGTGACCTTGGGCAAGCCATTCAACTGTGAATCTCAGTTCCCTATCTATCAAATAAGGAGGCTGAGCTACATGACCTCTAAGTTTCCTTGAAACTCCAGATCTATGATCCTATGCCTTCCCCTAAGACTCACCCAAACTAAACATTCGCAGTCCCTACAAGTGAGCCTTATATGACTCTCAAGGCTCCATCTTGGTTCAACTACTTTGGATGTTCTTTAGTTTTTCAGTTGCTTTTCTAAAGCATGGCATCCAGAGATCATTGATGGGGAGGAGAACTAGGAGGCAATAGGTAAAATCTTCTCTAGTCTGTAATCTCAAGGAGGAGTCTGCAAACCCTTGGGTGATGGTGACTTGGAAAATCCAATTTTGGACTTCAAGGTGGTTCAGTAGATAGCCTGGAGTCAGGAAACTCAAGTTCAAATGAGGCCTCAGATACTAGCTGTGTGATGATGAGCAAGTCATTTCACCTCTGTCTGCCTCAATTTTCTCTACCATAAAATGGGGATCATAATAGTATCTACTTCCAAAGGTTGTTGTAAGAATCAAATGAGATATTAGCACTGTGCCTGGCACATAGTAGGTGCTTAATGAGTGCTTATTTCCTTCTCTTCTCTTTCCCCTTTCTGGGGCCCCAAAGAGAGAACACTTCTTAAGAAATTTCAGGATGTAGCATTCTCTGTTCCCTGTCTCTCATTAATTTTATCCTCACCCACACCTTCAAATCTCATCTTAATAAAAAGACACCCACATCTATTTCTTCAACCGTGACCTTTCTCCCTGAATTCTAGACTCATTTTTCTACTACCCTGTTGGACATCCTCCCATATACATTCACTAGCACCTCAATGTCAGCATGTCTGACATGTGATGGGAGCACTATACCCTTTCCCTCTCCATTAAGGAGCCGCTCTCAGCTCAAGACTCATATATGTAGACCAGGTTCCAACCTGGAGAAACCCGACTTCCCAAAAGAGAGTCAAGTTCTTTTGTCTTATTACACTTTGGAGCTCTTTGAACCCTCATTCACTCTGGAGCCCCCCAAGGAAAATTACTTCAAGATTATAGGTTGACCCATATCAATGGGGCTTCTCAAAAAAAAAGGTTTGTTGGAGAAAGGTACTTAAAATATAATGTAGATTATGTATGTTGTTGTTCAGTTGTTTTTGACTCTTGGTGACCCCATTTGGGATTTTCTGAGCAAGAATACTGGAGTGATTTGCCATTTCCCTCTCCAGCTCATTTTACAGACAAGGAAACTGAGGCAAACAGGGTTAAGGGACTTCCCCAGGGTCACAGAACTAGTTTCCAAGGCCAGATTTTGATTCAGGTCCTTCTGACTCCAGGCTGGCACTCTATCTGCTATACTACCTACCTCTCCCAAGATTATATATATAGGAAAGCTATTTTTTCTCTCTATCCAAAGAAAAGCTAAATACTAAATCATGCATTCACAGGGGGGAAAACCCTTAAAGAAACAATAGTTATAACTTCGAAGTGCTGCTATATTCTCCTGGAAAATAAGACACATTCTATAGGACTATAAAATAAGATAAAATCATTTATGAGATTGTATTTACTTATAAATAAGAGCGCTTCTGTGGTCAGGTCTCTAATGTGCCCAGACCCAATAATAACTGGGCCCCTGCTTTATTCCCTGACTGGTACCCTAGATCCTTTAAAACTGACATCCTGCCTGGTCATTAATTCTGGTTCTTCCCAGAACTATAGGCCTATACTGGTACCCCAACTCCTATGGCTCAGTTCTATCTACCAGACTTCTTTGAGTTGCCTGTCTGCTTGTCTTCAGACATCCAGTAGAATAAGAGAGGAAAGTATCCTGATCCAGGGGGTCAGGAAAACTAGGTTTTATTCCCCGAATCTGCCACTGTCGAAATTATCTAAAGCAAATCATACCCTTTCCTCAAGTATAAAGCAATGGGGTAGGATTAGAGAATATCTAAATGTCCCTTCTGGATCTGACGTTTTGTGTTTTGAAGTTCTTT